>NW_010516150.1:16565-32435 GCF_000687285.1 Phaethon lepturus
CAGCCTCCACGGCGGGGACAACATGGGGGCTCCCACTCCTCCTGCCCCCGCTGAAGAGAGCCCCGCATTACAGGGGCTGCATGCAGCGGAAGCGCAGCTTTCGTACCGGGTACAAATGAGTCAATAAAGTCATACTAGACATATTACATACAATATTACCCACCTCAGAAGGCACATGAAGCTAAAGTTTAAAACGCAGTGACGTTATGCACCTTTATTTAGTCGCAAAGTAATTTGGCAGATACTTTTGCTGCTTCTTTGGAGGATTATTTTTAAACTGCAGCTACTCGCCGGTCACACTTACTGATTTAACTTCGAAGTTATAATACGTGGCCTGTTTGAAAGATATTTAATATTTTGTCTTTCAGTTTATCACCCAGCCCAGACAAAGCAAAATAAATCCATTAAAATGTAATTTTAAGAAGAGTATTCCCAGGTTTTCTTAGCTAAATCACATTTTTGCAATTAACGTGATCGTTATAAACATTTTAGGCCTTGCTCAAGATCAACCACGTGTATCAAAATAAAATCATCTCATCCCAGTTTTACGGCACGCCTCTGTTAGGGAAGTATTTCAACAAAAGAACAAAATCAAAACAACACCTTGTGGCTTAACCCCCTGAACAACAGAGGTAGTTTAGATTTATTTCAGCTGCCTCCACTGCCGCTCTAGGCACACCGGCCGCGCTTCCTCGCGCAAACACGAGCGCCGACACCTCGGCCCTTCCTCTTCCCCGCGGCGCAGAAGCGCGCTCCGTGTGCCCCCCGCCACCCCGGCAGCCGGAAACTTCCCAGGTTTTACCCCGCCAAAACAAAGCGGAGTCGGCGAATGCGTGCCCCCCGAGGGATGCCCCCGAGGAAACGCCTCGGTTTCCACCCACCATGTTTTCCTGGAGGTGGGGAGGGAGCAGTCGGCTCCCCCACCGCCCCAAAGGCGCTGCGTCCCAGCACCTCCTTGTTCCACCTCCTCCAGAAGCTGGTGTGTGTCCAGAACGGGAAACCCTCTCCCAACCTGCTGGGCCCTTCATAGAGCTACATCCATCTGCGGTCCCACCATCTGAGTAGCAGCTTACCGAAAAACCGGGGGGAAGAGGAGCTGAAGCCGTCCAACTCTACAGCCTCAGCGCAGGACAAATACAAGCAGCGGGTTAAATGTTTCCCTGCTCAGTTTAAGCAGCAGCAGCCAGTTGCTGGCTGCACGATCACAATAGATATTTTGCCCTTTAATGTTAACAGTGTTTGCATAGTATACATCCATCCTAAACAAAAAACCCCAAAAACCAAACTGAACTTTCAGTAAAGCTCACTCTGGGCCTTCCCTTGTTCCTCTGCTATCCATGGTGGTTTTGCCACTGACAACAAAAAAAAAAAGAGGACCAGAGCCTTTAATGCCCTACTTTTAAGTGTTAATACATTTATAGAAGACTATACAAACAAGTGCCGAACAGCAATTACACATTATTAGAGCTACACAATATTTGTACATGTTGCTAAAACAACGCTGCTAAATGAAGAAGCTTTATTAGTTTAGAATTTTTGGCTGCTGTTATTAAAAATATATTTACCTGAAAGGAAATCCAAGTATTTCATTTTACAAATTTAAAATATAGCAGTAAGCAACATAAACTATTGCTTTTTATGTTTATACATTTTTTTTGGCATAATACTGCCATACAGTTACAGAATTATAAAATATATCTTTATAGTGCATTACAAATCCAGAAACTGGTTACCACTCCTACCACATACATATGGTATTGGTACTACCAAACATGCACAGCGTTCTGTAATTAAACACTGCAAAGGAATACACAGAAGAGAGCAGGACCATTCATAAAAACTGACATTTAGCTGCTTCATTTTGCAAGAAAGAATTGTTGGGTTTTGGTTTTTTTTCTTTTTACTGCACTTTTCTTAGAACACATTTTAACAATGAAGTCTACAATATTTCCAAATTTTATAAGTGCAAAACTCTACCTAATCATCTGCTGCTGAACTCAAACTGCATAAAGGGCAAACAACCATGGAATAGGTTAAAACACAGAAAAAAGATCAACCAAAGATTAGCAAACATGCTTTGGCAGATCCCAAAAATATAAGTGCCATAACCTTTTTTACTGCAAAACAATAATTTTCACATAGTTAGCCACAGTAGTAAATACATTCAGTATATTTCACAATAAACTTCAGTTGCTGAATACGCCACTAGACTTGTAAGCGTGGTAGAATTAAAAGGTGCCGAGTTTCTAAGAGACTTCTTTCGGAACAATCTTTGCCAATTCTCACATTTGTTATTTTATAGCGAAATCGCTTAACGCTTTTGAAGATAAATATAAAGGTGATTATAAGTGTAAAGCCACGGAAGGTCTCTATAGCTTTTGAACCATATCTTAGGAGTCCATTAGGTATGGCTTGTATTAAATATATTCTTTAAGATAAACTCTTGCTTTCCCCAATGGTCTTAAGTAAGTATACTTAAGAACATGGGCTGTAAAAGGAACACAGCTTTCAGGAAAAGAAAGAGTTCATAGGCAATACAGAGCACAGAGATATTACAGAGACACAATTTACGTTCCCCTTGGGGAACTGCATCTAAGTACCTACTAGTAGTGAATGTGGGGTGTTGACCGTCACATGAATCGATGGCGCTTTGCCCACGCTTAGGCCTTTTTAACCCATTCTTCATTTTCAGGCTCCGATGACCATCAAAAACACATTTTGAGCCATTACTCCAGTTGCAGTTGGGACTGGGGACACGTATCAAAACAAGTTACTGAAACATGGAATGAGGAGTATGGTTCTCAACAAAGCCCTGACAGTATTTCTGTCTCCTCCATGATCACAATGTTACACCCACTGATGTTGGTGTCTCCAAATCCAGAGGTACCCCACTCAGATGTGGGCTAGGAATAGGTTTTGCCTTTGACTGATCTTGCTTTTACACTGACAGGAAAAAAAACCCAAACTGTTCTGCATTTGGAAACTGACTTTTAATACTTCATACAAAAGGATTTCTGTTCAAAAATTTATTCAGAAGGGATAAGTAAGATAATATTGTCATCAACATAGGACAAGTTTTCTGCCTAAGCAGACATCTCCCTACGGACAGAAACGTAGGACATTTGCTGCCTAAGCAGGCATTTTATCATTAGAATCTCCCACAGCTTTTGAAAAATGAAGTGGATTACTGTTCATCTTACAGTACTTTTAGTAACTGTGTTCAAATGCACTAGCAATTCTTGAATAAAGATATCAGAGACAAACAAGACATTACTTTCTCCATACAAAACATAATTAAAACATGGAACTCCCAGCCACAAGGTATTGCGGAGGCTGAAAGAAACCATGAGTTCAAAATGGAAAAATTCCTGGAGAAAAATGGGATCACCTTATGTGTTCTTTGTTTCATACCATCTGTTGGTGGCCACTGCTGGAGGCAGGACACAAGGCTACAAACATCTTTGGTTCTGATCCACACTGGTGGTTCTTAGGACAATGTATATAATTAGCATGATATTGTCACACTTTTATTAATGGCAAATATTACTTCACATACTTGCATCTTATTCATAAATACAGCTTTTGTCAAGGAAATTCAGTATGATATGTTACCTGTAAAAGTATGGCATAGTAAGAGTTAACATTTTCACTTGAACATATGTATCTTACTATAATTTGTGATGAGCACCATCACGACTGTCAGGAAAACAAAGGTGCAAAAAATAATTCAATTAAACAAATATACATAAATTTCATTTAAAAACAAACAAGAGCTGTTTTCCATTTAAATCCAGTAAATCTCCCTTGACTTACCTTACTGGATCATCCATCAAAATTACACGAAGCTTCTAAGGTCTGTAAACTTTCTGGTTATAGTACAGGTATATGCAACTGCAGATTATTAGAATTACCCTGGAATAGTTCAAGGATGCTTACGCTAGGTTACATGAAATACTAACTATGATTACACAAATACCTAATACATCAGACTGCTGCAATCTTAGGAGCAGGAAACCGAGGAGCTGACCAAGTCAGGAAACAGCTCTGAAAAGCTTATTGCAAATATTTTTAGCATCCTTCAGGCTCACGCCTTTAAATATGAGCAATATGGACACCAAGAGCTCCATTCTCCTAGATATGTGCACACACATAACTGCTCTCATCTGAATGGTCTGTGGAGTACACCTCATGTACCCAAGCCTTCAGTCTCTACGCCAACACAGCGTCAGGTACCGAGGCACAGTTACATCCTCACAGGATAGCAGGGCACGGAGCTGTAACTAATCTGGAAGTGCTGCATTTTTGGATGATTTGTCTGATCGCCTTCACTTGCACGTGTGTACTCAGTAACGTTTTGCCAAGTTGCGCATTCATAATTTGAGTCCTCACCATAGGACACTTAAAATCAAATTCACAGGTGTGTGTGCCTATACACACTACTCCCACTTAACAGTACCAGTACTCAGATGTACTTATTAGGAAAGAACCCCTGTATAGGAGGTTCTGTTCAATCAATAAATGAATAGCTCAGATTCTAGTAAAACACTGGGCCAAACTACATTATTGTAGTAAGTACACATAAATTCCTGAATACTTAAGTGTATAGCGAGACAAAAACAAGTTTAACAGTGAGCCAATGTCCTGATTTTCTTTGCACATCCTCAGTTTCAGAAGTAACAGTTAAGTAACCGAGTACTGGCGTTTATGAGAACACAATCATTTCAAGATGTATTGTACTGTAAACCTGAAAGCCAATACTCAGAAACTTCAAACACAGGGTTCTGCTCGTTGCTAAGGCCATGATTCTGTAATGGAATGTGCACCCACTTGATCCTCACAAGGCTCAGTGGGATGCTACACTGCATGATTGCCCTGCAATGAATCCTCCTTTTAAGCACTTACAAAATGAGAAGAAACAACTCCTCCATGAAAAGAATGATAAACCATCAGACTTTACACACAGCAAAATTTGCTAGTTAAAGCTGAAGTGTCCCATGGGACTAATTCTGTTGATAAAGCTATGAGAAGGCAGGAGCCCACCTGACACAAAAAACCTCACTCACCTCATCCCCACAGTTTGTGTAGGCAACTGGTATGCCACTACTCTTCTCACTTCTATGAAAACTGGTAGAAATATACTGAGTTGCGGATTTAAAAAAAAATAAATTGCAGAGTTTATAAGGATGCGAGTCCCAAAGTTCTTGGCTGTATTTTCAGATACACTGGGCCCTTAGTGAAGACAGCCCTGCCAGATTAAAAGTACATTAAATACTTAATTATGAGTGGAGAACCAGCAAGCATGTATAGATGAAAGCTGTGTCACAGTAACAGAATACCATACTGCAGAGAAATCTTTTGGATGATCTCCTGAGGTCATCAATGTTCAATCAAATTACAGTATAAATATAACACCCCCAGCACCCCTTATTTCACTTGAACACTATGCATTTTTTTAAAGTGTTTCACTTTAATACGGAAGTCCATAAATTGAAGGATATGTGTAACTACCTACCTTATAGTTACGTTCCTCATACACAGGGTATAAATTTTCCCTATGCCATTCAAGAAGTAAGTATGTAAAAACAACACTATTAAGCTGGCATGGTTAGGCACTCAGTATTTAAAAAGTCATAGGCAGAACATAAAGTTGTCCTCCCTGTGCATACACGTGGCATCAGAGTCCTTAACTACACGGACCAATTTTATCTCAGCATTTTCTGTCCCCTTCTGCTCTGAAGGTCAGAGGCAAACATGAACCAGGGGATCCTAGTTCAAGTCCAGGGTACTGTGAAAGGCTCCTCACCACCCTTCCAGCTTTAAAGAGGCCGTGGTTGCGGGAGGAATTCTCTGGGGCATTTCTGCTCAGACAGACTTAAGGCTTCCTTGAGCGATCTGGGTTACCCTTAAAAAAAGTCCTTGCAAATCAGCACAGGAAAAGGAGGGATACATCTTCCCTGTCTCTTTAGGGTGGAAAGAGCCTAATCTTTGTCCATGGGTACCAAGACCTCTAACTGCCACTCTATTTGATCCCAAGAAACAGTGCTATGTGGGGAAAGCAATGGATGATGCACTGCCATGATGGGAATTAGTGAAACAGAAAAATACAAGACATTTTGTCTATGTTCTGAAACCCCTGAAGACTTTGTCAATTTAAGACTTGAATAAAGCCCTGTAGCACTCTGATGCTCAAACACTAGTCAGCCACTTGCTTCATAACATGTCATCAAAAAATACATTAAAGGCAGTGGATAATGTATACACTTTTAAATAGAAAACACATACAGAAATTTTAGACTATTTTAGGACTGTAGGAAGTGTGAGTTCTACCTGCATTATTTTTTGATTCATATGCTACACAATTAACTTGCTGGGTACTACCTTGTTTGACTGAATGGCATGAAGTCAGAAGAGGCTACTCAGGGAAAGCAGACAGTCCTTCAGTGAAGAAAGTTGGGAAAGATCTTAATTGGGAAATCCCTACCCACTGGGCTCCAGCCGGGCCAGCAGTCTGGCCTCCCTCAGGATTCAGCCGATAATCAAAATAACGTTAAACTGTGAAGGACCTCTGACAGAGAGCAAACAGACAGCTGGAAAGAAGCATCAGGACTGCTTTTCTCTCCCAGATCAGCAGCAGGGGGTTCAGCATTGTGCAGACCTTACCCAAAACTGGCCAAGAAACATCCAAGTTCAGGTACGATCCAGCTGGACAGGCCTGGTGACATTTTCTCTGATGGCTTTGATGATTAAGCAGTGCTTTGTGGTAAAGACACTGCTTTTCAGCTGTCCAGAGGCCTTCCAGGTGCTGAACCCAGCTGGGGGAGTTGTTTTATTACAGCTGATCAACAGACAGCTTTCACACTGAGACCAAATCTGAGTGACCAAAGAGATCCCTCCCCCAAATTAGTAATAGCAACAAATGAGTCAAAAGAAGTGAGAACTTAACGTGGACTAAAAGAAGTCTAAAGTGCAACTTCCCTTGCACCCAGAAGCTGTGGATACAGTTCCATTGTAAGTTAAACTTTTATTCCATGTACAATGATACCCAGCTGCATAGGACATTTTGATATCCATTACTAAGTGTCTCCGACAAGGATGCTAATCTAAGGTAAAAGATGCTGTGCAAATACTGCCATTAAACATGAACATAGTTCCTAAAAAAAAAAACAAACAACCCACTAGGGAAAAAACTGTGCTCTCGAAATTATTTCTAGTCATTTCATAAGAGGAAATCAACACCTAAAGCATATTAAAATAAACTTTAAAAAAATCTTATGTTCCAAGGCTTTCCTAGTAAGTTACACTTTTTTTTTTTTAAACATCGGGTGAATTTAATGGCAAAAAAAATAGATAAGCTTTCCTATGCAATCTGTCTGGAAAAGATAATTAATTTCTTAGTTTTGAACATACATGATTGTTTTAAAGAGCCACACCTGGTTGACTGCTGATAAACTGAGGTTGAAAAAAATAACACTCATGAGCCTAACAAAGCCTAATCTAATGCATTTGCAACAAGCATAGTCTCATGAACATTTTACACTACACTAGATGGAAATTTCACCCAAAATGAAGGAGCAATGAATAATTTGCTCAATATGAAACATAAATGATTTTTAACCTCATGCTCATGATTTGAGCTCTTCCTTGGTTTTTGTGGCGGTCCTCCCTGAAAGCGTATCCTTATCAAGGTTATCTTGTAGATCTGCTGACGTGTTATTTGAAGAATTCTCAGTGTCACATAAATCTTTCTCTATAGTGCCTGGGTGATTTCCACAGTCACTATTCAGATTTCCATCATCTTTTTTGGAATGAGAAGCCTCCTCCTTTCTGTCTGATGTATCATGAATTTCTTCTGATTTTGAAAGCTGACCAGTATCGGTATCACTGTTCTTTTCACTGTTGCTCTGCCTAACAGCATCACAGTTCATTTCTTGATTATCCTGGTCATTTTCTTCCCCGTTTTTTGTGAGTTCTGCCTTTCTTTCTTCAGTTGTTTTAGCAGCTGAGCTTCCACTTGCTGGTGTATTCTTAGGCTCTTTTGGTTTCTTATGCTTAGAAATGTAACTATTGTGAATAGAAATTGGAGATGCTGGCTTTTTATTTGTTTTGCTTCCTTCTGATTTCTGTTTTCTTGGGGGTCCCCAGATAAAATGCTCTGAGGGCGTATAATGTTGCTGAGCAAATCTCAGGAGTTTCCTCCTTTGTCTTCGGTCTCTAATAGTATACACAAAATATTCTAGAGCACTTTGCTTAATGTTGGGAATGGTATCTTCCACAAGAGCTTCATGGAGAATAAACTTTACCAGGGGAGATTTGAAACTCTCATATCCAAGCTCACCAAGACTTTTCAGAATTCGAGTAATTCTCAAGTAGTTGTGTTGAGACCTTTGGAAGAAAAGGGTGAAAAAATTCCATTGAATCAGGAAAAAAAAAAAAAAAGCACCTTGCTAACACCTCCTTTGCTAGCATGTTGTGAGTGAAAATTAATGTCTGTAAAATGCACTGAGGCAACAGGCTAGAAAAAAATTAAAATCAAAGTATGTACTGATTTTGATTCCTTCTGCTATACGTATTCTTTCTGAGGAGAAAACCCAGTCACTTTGTAAAATATGGGTTTTGTAGTGTATTGCAGTAATAGAGCTACAGAACAGGATTCACTGCATTTCACTTAAGCTATTTAAAAGCTGGATCTCCAGTCTGGACTAGCTACCTGCACTTCTGATACAGCCAGTGCTGGGAGAAAAACAGGCACCTCTGGAGAGCAAGTCCCACTGTCCTAAGAAGTGTCGAAGACAAATGGAATGAACTATCTTCTGGAAGTGCTTGTGAAGAGCTCTTTCCCACATAAGTACACCTAAGTAAACAGTAAAACTTAAATGCCTAAATTTTAGGTGACTAAAATTAGGTAAGAAGAGTCCCAATTAGTAACTTAAAACTGCATAGCTACTCACTGGTGAGACTATAGTAATTACAGTGTAAAAATGTGCAGTGAGTAACATTTGGGCTTCCTGAAACCCTGTTCTAACTGTGGCCTGAGCCTGAGCCCACACCCATATTGGCTCATATAATATTTAAGTAAAATGAATAACAAATTATTCCCATTATTCACCCAAAATGATCCAACAGCAATTCTACCTACAACCTTTTATTTGGATGGAAGTACAAAACACTGCAAGAAAACAGTCTTCAGCTCTAAGGCCAGAGGTATTAGGAAAAGTGATCACAAGATTTTAAAGAGATTTTGGTACAACTAGTCTGCATGGGACAAAATGCAGTGTAAACTTCTGCCCCACACAATGCCAATGAAAAGTGACAGATGTAATTTGCTGCAAGCTGGGCTAGAGTTTGACTTAATGCATGTCTAAACCTCCTTAGTTAAGCATTGCAATTAGAGTATTAAATACATAATATTTCATGTTTTGAGGAGGGAACGAAATCTTGTTATTTAGCTTTCATACATGTGTGGAGAATTTGACTTTTCTCAGAAAGAAATGTGAATACAAAGGTAAGCCACTCGTTCTTTCCAGCTGAGAAGCAGCACTTTAGGATCAGGTGAAAATGCGTTCAGTAGCATGACAGAAATTAATTTGGAACCATGATCTTCTTCTGCACCATGTCAAGTTGTATATTCAGGGAATTCAGTGACGTCAGTTAGACTGGTAATGAGTGAGAAGCACAATCAAAAAAAGGGGAAGGAGGAACACACACATACAGACACAAACCAGGCACTGACTATTTCTTTTTCTCTTTTTCCAGGCAATCTTTGGAAAATCTATCTTCCCTTTCTTTACAAAACAAAAGACTAAAGAGATTCTGTGGCAATTCTAGAGAGTGGAGTGTGTGCCATTACTTACTCATTCAAATGTTGAAATCTTTCTTGCCAGTTAGCAGCTCGTGCTACGTTTCCAGTTTTATCAATTAGTTTTATTCCAAAAAACTCTAACATCATTTTGTAAGCCAAAAGGAATCTTCTAATTGCTTCTTTTGTTTTCTTGAATTCCTAATAAACAAAGAATACATCCAAAATTCTAAGTGGCACTAAAGCAAGTACTTCTGCATTGTATAAAACAACTCTATATAACAAAAAGCAGCTATGTATCAAAATTAATGTGATGAGCTCAATTTGTATTACCTCAATTTCATATGTAGTTAATTCTTTAGCATAGAAGTTCAGACCTTGTTCCCTCAGTGGGAAAAGCCTGTTAAAAGAAAAAGTGCATTATGGCTCACAGTATATGAACAATTAATCAAATTAATGCTTTGAAACAGAAATAGGTAATAAGTGACCAACCACTGTATGTAAGTGTGGTTATGCTCCAGTTTTTCATAGTCTCCTTTCCATTTATTTAGGACTTCTTCAATATAAACCCCTGCATAAAAATAATTTGAAAACTGTCAGGTAGCCATCAAAAACAGTATTCCGCTACTTACAGTACCTGCCATGTTAACATAATAATAGAATACATTCTTTAATTCTCTTTCACATACTATGTGAAATAAGGTCTATTACAGCATAAATAAATTAATTTTAATTCAAAATTAATTTAGTTACTAAAACTTAATTAAAAAGAGATTTATCAAATTTCAGTATAAACAAAGCCAACTGACTTACAATGAGTTACTTACCAGCAGAGGGTACGTGACAATAACCTCTGTAAAACATACTTCCCCAAAAGTTCTCATGTCCTAGATCCCTTTATCACACTGACTGGTAATTAAAAAAACATTTACATAAAACATTGCATCATGAATCACTTGTCATTGCTTTAACATGACAAAACTCTGCGCGCATATATTTTTATATATATTATATATATATAAATATAAAATAATCTTAATAGAACAAAGCCTCAACTCTAAGAAATCTCCCATTCCAGGATTCTCTCCAGCTGCAAATAACATTATGAATGGGAAATTTTTCGCAGTTTGCTGTGGCCAAGAGTCTTGCTGCCATTGCTATGAGTTTGACCTTGGGTTCTCAGGTCATGCTCAACAAAGAGAATTTCAGCTTTCAGTGGTCTCAGAACAGTTGTGGAGTTCAGTCAGTTCCTCTTGGAAAGACACAGTGATAGAAAAGGGGGACAAAGTACATGTAAAAGGAAATTAATCATTCTTCACACTGAGACCATGCTCGTGAAATTCAGCCATGGGCCAGGGCACTTTTCCAGGCACTGCACAAATACACGAAGTACATAAAAGGATGTTCCTCGTCCCAAAACCTGTACAGTCTCTTTCCATGAATGAATGCTCAGAGTTAGCCTGTTCCTACTCTGAAAAAAACAACAGTTTGACCACTGCCACACGGCCTCTCCCAAAGTCAAATAGCATAGGAGTGTCCTAAGAAGCCCAAAGCCCCACACAGACAGTCTCCTATTATACATTTGAGATCTCTCTCCCCCCAGTGAAAATTTCCACTTGAGTCTCAGTGACAAAGGAGAACCTATTTGGTACTTTTCTTCAAGAAACAGAGAAAGCAGCCAGTCAAAGGGGCTGCCAAGAACATGGGGTTTCCAGTGCAGGCAAGGCTAGAAAAGGACCTTACAAAGAGGACCCCCCACCACCACTGCACTGTATCCAACCTTCGTATTTCAGGTACTGGAAAACTTGCTGCTCAATTCCAGGGCAGAGACAGGCTATGTCTAAGTCAGAACCACAAGCTAAATCTGTAGGTCACAGAATTAAACTTCAGATCTAGTATTGTACTAGAAATGTCTTTTTTTAATAGCATTCCCCAGTAGTTCACTCCCTAACATGGTAGCTTAGACTCCCTCTGAACACTCTCACAGATCCACAGACTTAGGTCAAGGTGGTGGCGACTCCTTCCTATTCTCAATAAAAACTTCTATATAACCAGAGCTCACAGCCTTCAACACTTCAGCCTCCATGGCTCATCAGCTACGTTTGACACTACCAACTGTGCTTTTCTCCTAAAACATTAGGATAAATTTTATTTTTTACACATTTTAGGAGGAAATCCCTCCTCTAGCTTTCCTGACTGTCTCTTCTCATGGCTAATCCTCTGGAATTGCTCCTTCATTTTGCACTTTAAAGAATCTCCTCCACCCTCCCCCAGCTTTTCTGGCTTTCAGTTTCAGGTTCACATGCTCCTCAGGTTCACATGGACCTCAGTGCCCTTCTCTTCCTTTCTATATCTGTTCTCTGTGTAATGTCTCCTGAATTTGCTACCTCTGTACCGGTAATTCACAGATCTAACTCTTTTTCCAGTCAAGCTAAAAACAGAGTCTTCAGCATCTGCCTGTGGATGTCGAGATAAAGCTCAAGATGATTAAAACAAAGGTCTGTCTTACCTTTCTTTCACATGACCCGACTTGTTTTCTCACTTGCTGAGGATATTATCACTATCTCGCCTATAAACAGCTCTTATCTTCAACCTTCCTATATGTACATCTTTAGACCTTTCTATATAACATTCCTTCCCATCCAGAAGATCATCTCTTCCTGTCAGAACTTTGACGCTTAGTACCTCAACATCCTCTTTCCTGATGTTGAAAACTGCCCTTTTGTCATGCTTATATCTACCCTGAATGCTGCTGGTAAGATCATGCTTCTAGACCATGGCTTTTTTATATTGCCTTTTTTTTTTTTTTTTGCTTTGCATTCTTCCACTGTGAAGCCCTTTTCTATACCATCAAAAAAAACCCATACACATTCACTTGCAAACCCTTTTGTGACCTGTCCCTTCCTACCTTATCGGAACACATTTGTTGCTATGAGACTGATCCTGCCTCCGACAGGATTCTGCCTCAATGGCAGCCTCCACGTCTCACTTGTTCTGTACTCCATGTGCACTTCGGTATTTCCTCCCAAGCTGCTCCCATGCTGAGAGGATCTTTCTGCAAACACCTTCAAAGTAGCCTCCTCATCATTCTTTTAAAACTCTCAAAAGCTTATTTTTTACCTGCAAAATTTTTTTGGCCAATGGCTAAGTTCTCATGTGCTAAGACTTGTATCTACCATTCTAACTAAGACTAGTTTATTGCCTCCTTCAGCTTCCCCATCTGTCTGCTACCCTCTTGTCTCTCATACTTTGCTTGCAAACTTCCTAGAGCAGGGTTTGTCATCTTTCAGTTCATCCTGTGTTTGTGCAGAACCTCCCATATGAGGTGCCTGCTCTACGACCAGAATCGCTAGGGACTTTGAGAAATGAATTTATTATTGTTATTATAATAATCACACATAAGGTAGTTACAACACATTCTTTTTCCCTTACACAGCGCTAGGGATAACACCTCTATCCCTGCCACTCCTATTCAAGCAGCAAGAGTTTGGGCAGCATAGTGGAGCAACTTTACCTTTGTTTAATAAAAGGTAGTGCCACTACTGTAAAGCGGTGGTACAAACAACGCCCTGTACTACATCATGCTGAAAATGCAAGAGAAAAAGCACCACCTCCCTAAAGCAAAGGCTAACTCTGATTTAAGCATAACCTGCTCCCATGTTATCAACACATTACTCCAACATGGAAGGTTCAAGTCGTACAATATATAACTATACCCCTTTAATTTGTCAGCACCACAATTATCACTAGTTTCACTTCATTACTATTATTAGTGACCATTCTTTTGTTATCACTATTATTGCCACAGATTACTCACCATCGGGTTTAAAAGGGATTTTATTTTTGTAAAAGCGGAGATTGCACAAGTCATTTTGGTATCGAAGATCTTTAAAGTTCTGCTGAAAGAAAAGAAATAAGACATTATCAGCCTACAAAAACCAATCAAGAGCATTCAGAAAGTGATACAGAGCTCTCCAAATAATTTGAGGACTAAAAAATGTCAGAGTTCTATGAACACTGGAAATCACTTAGAATTCCTCAGGCACTTAAAGATTCAGTTTAAGGATCTGTAAGTTCCTTCTGGTTGGTACCTTCTCCTACTGAGGCAGCAGTCTGAGCATCTAGCACCTTGACTTTGGTCTCAAGGAACTTCCAAGACACAAATAATAATAAGTCCAAACTCTATCATCTACCCACTTTGATGTTCAAGGCGCAAGCCTTTTTTTTGGCCTCCTACCGCTGCTGCCAGGCTTACACATCTCACGTGTTTGCATGTACACCCGGGATGAAAAGACGTTGCACTAGTTTCACTGCTCTCCCACTGGCATATGTTGGGCCTCTGCATCAGCTTTTTGAGTCTTCTCATTCCTCATATTTATTAGACACCACAAAGGTTTAGGACTGTTTGGGTTGTGTGCTGTCTTCTACTAAAAAGCCAATTTTAAACCATAAAATATTCTTACCGGATACTGGTGTCGGTACTTGTATAAATCTCTTGCAGCGTAAAAGCTTCTCTTTGGCTTGGCTGTCAGCTCAGTTCCATCACCACTCTGAAACAGTTAGAAAGTAGATAATAACCATACACACACACACTAAATAGCGAATTTGTGTAATATAAAAAAAGATTATTTTTCACGATGGGTTTCAGCAACGTAAACATACAGAAGTGCATGTATTTGCCTACTGTTTGGTCAAACACTGACAATCTCCCTGCTGAATACTTAACGCCACGCACTTTAAACCCAAATTAAAAACTAAAATAAAACAAAACACAACAGAAAGATTATGGAATGTCCTTCCAATGAGCCTGAATTTTATTTAAATCAACAGGTTGATTGTAATTTCCAAATGCAAGACTTCAAAGTAGCCTAGCAAGTGCTAGCACAAGATGAAATAAGTAACTGAACATGAAAATGAAGAGACTCTACTCATTTTGAACAGGAAATCATTCTATTTGCAAAGACTATTCGTCATGTGCACATTAACTTAATCGCCATTGTTGCATCCTGTGCAAGAAAATGAATAGCCATGGACAAGGCAAATTGCAGTTCTAACACTTTCTTGAACCATTTTCTATTATTTGTTTCTCAGAATTTAAATTGAAAGCCTAGTAAGAAGAACCACTAAACCCCAAAACAAAAACCTGCTTAGAGAAAATACGTATGTACGAGAACTTGTACTTCACTGGCTGTGACTTGAAACAACCAGAGCCCACCAAGGTCAATGGAAATAATCCCACTGACTTCAGAGAACACTTGAAAAAGCTGCACTCATTGAAAAAAAAAAAACCAAAAATAAAGCATTAGTGTGCAGAGACTTCAACTTGCTACCAACAACTTTACTGTCTTTGTAATTTCTTTATAACCATACTGCTGCTAAGAGTTTTGTATTCTTTAGTCTCGTAAAGTAAGTCTCTACAACAAAGGCAAAGGCGAAACGAGAAAAAAAATTTTTCATTCCACTCCTTGCAACACACACGTAATAGGTTAAAGTCAAGCCTAAAAAGGGAAGTTCCCTGTGACTGCACTAAACACTTCCCTTTATTATTGCCCATCAATCACACATCAATGACAAACAGGCATCTGTTTTCGTTTTTCCTGTTGCAAGACCAGCTTTGGCCATACCTACAGGCACAACACGCTTACTTGAACAAGCAACACCCCTTCACGCTCAGTTATCAGGCATTGGTATCACTATGTATCAAGCAGAAAAAGGAAAAACATTTATGCTTATTTAATTTTGCAGAATTTTTGAACCAAATATAAACACAATACATCTAACAAGCTAAAAAAAAAAAAATCCAGAAGCTCCACCCTGCCTTCAATTCTAACTCAAATGAAATTATTGGCAAAGCACCCCTTTATTTCCTTAGGGCCGGCATTTTTAAAGGTTCCTGAAAGACTGGAACTTGCTCCCACGGAGGAGTCACAAATCCCTTGCCACGTATGAGCCGATATTCACATACTTAACCCATTTAACGAAGAGGCCAAGTTCAAGACTACACATTTAATGTAAAGCAGAACCTTCCCCACAAACAGCGGCAGCGACCGACAGAGACTTCAAGGCCGCGGTGC
>NW_010516151.1:0-360 GCF_000687285.1 Phaethon lepturus
TGCCCCCCACGCACCCCACAGCCTCTCTGCTCACAGGGGTTGACCTCTCCTCCCGCACTTCAGCCCTGCCACGGACCCCAGTCCTGGGCTTCTCTTAGTGCTGATTTACAGCCTACAGCAAACGAACAAGCTCAAAGCAACACGGGGAGAGGTTGGGGATTCAGCTGCCTCAAAACCGAGGAGCAGGATGTGATGGTAGAAACAAGGCGTCAGACCAAGCCCGGGGCTCTTGCGGCACCGTTCCCAGGATGGACATCAAGCAACGGTCGCATCCCAGCCCTGCGCTCAGACCGACCCGCATCCTCCTCGTTCACGGCACACCGGGACGCCCGCCGGTCTAACCACCCCGCTGCAGAAGAC
>NW_010516151.1:513-2790 GCF_000687285.1 Phaethon lepturus
TGGGAGCAGCCGCCTGCGCTGGAGGAGAGGGCACGGGCCATGGGGACGGGATTAAAACCAAGGACTTGTGCAGAAAGCAAGACGGGCGGGGAGCTGAGAGCCCTGCCTCGAGGGACGGGTGCTCTCTGCTCCGGAGACCTCACCAGCGGTTCCTGGGGCAGAGGCACGGCCGGAGGATGCTGGCACTTTGGCAGGAGCTCTGGCAGAGCCAAGCCCAAGCCAGCTCACCCACAGCCCTCGCTGCCAGGCCAGCACCATGCTGCTCGGCGGAGCAAGGGGAAAGACTGGGAGCATCCAGGCAGCTCAGCCCCACGCCGGTGCATCCGGCCATTCCCACCGCGCTGGCGCCTGCAGATGCCCGTTGGACGGGGCCACCCACGAGCACTGGGTGCAGAAGTTCTTCGGCGGGAGCAGGACTTGGCTCCCCACACATCCCTCCACCTTACGCAGATGGGGAAACCGAGGCAGCAACACACCTGAGCACGGCATCAGCCCTCTCCCAGCCCCCCCTGAGCAGGGAGGAGATGCCAGCAGTCCTGACTCCCACCTTTCCACATCCTATTCAGGAAGCGAAGGAACAGCTTAGCTTAAAGTAAAAACCAGCAGGCAAGAACCGACTGACAAAGCACGAAGGAGTCTCACACGCAAAACAACACCCAGAGAATGGGGAGAGCGATCAGCCAGGACACATGGGTACAGCCATGGTATTTTTAGCAGCATTACACAGGGACAGGGGATTCCTACCCTGAAGATCCCCAGGGGCTTAAAATAGGTCCCGTCACTTCCTCCCAGCAGCGGCTGGGAGAAGCATCTGCTCCTTCTTGAAGCTGGGAGAAGAGGTTGAGCCGTTGGGTCTCGGGGTGCCATGGGGCACCCTGAGTCCCACGGAGGTGTCTGGGTCAGCGCAGCACTAACCTTCTCCACCAGAGCACTGCGATGAGCTGCTTCCTCCTGCCCCGCTCGGTGAAGAGAAAAAGCCCATGCAAAAAAACAGAATAGCAGCAATAATAAAAAAAAATACCCCTGCTGTTCACAGCAAGGGAAACTGAGGCAGGGGAAGCGGAGCTTGTTTGGCACCACGAGGAAAGTCGGTGGCTTGCACGGTCCACTCGGTGAGCGGGGGTCCCCAAAGCAGGGATGCACTGTAGGGGAACCTCAGCAAGCCTGAGCCACCCCACAGCAGCCCCTGGGAGCGGGCTGGGACAGCAGGAGGGACGAGCCAATGCTCAGATCCTGACCCTGAGGCTGGCAGAACCCCTGGGGACACGGGGAAGGGCTGGGGACAGGATTGCCCCTCCTGCTGCCCTCGCCACGCGAGCACGGGGGACGGGATGGGTGCCCCTGGGTCCAGCACCCGCAGCTCCCGACCGTCTTGGCTCCGCGGGCTCCCGCGCCGTCCCGCTCCGGATCACATCCCAGACAGACGGCGTGCCGGGCACTGGGTAACTCCTCCGATCCCAGCTAGCAGGTATCCCTCACACCGGACCGTGCCGGCAGCAAATCCATATTTTTCGGTTTAAAAGTCCAAGCAGAGAGAGGGTTTTCCAGGCAAAGAAGAGTAAGCAACCGGGGGGGGAGGGGGGCTGAGAGCCCCCTGCCCACCCCAAAGGGTTAAAAAATAAAGCCGGCAAAAGCGTGTCTGCGATAGGAAAAACACACACGCTCCCAGGGAGAGCGCGCCGGCTGCTCGCCGTTTCCCTTCCCGACATGCCCCGCTCCTGGGAAAGTGTAGGCTGTTTTCCATATATAACTGCAAACTGTTCCATGCAGTAAGAAGTCTAATTAAAGGGAGGGAGGGAGAGCGGGAGAGACACAGAAGACCGAAAGGCAATATTTATACGAGGGAAGAAAGCCTGCATCCCGGGCACCAAATTAGACCCTTGCAGGGCGAAGCCCGTGATATCATCGGGAGATCAAATCTGGGCAAAGCAGCAGCTTTGCAGAAGAGGCAAATCAGAGTCTGGAAAATATGTACCAATAAATAAGAGGAGAGAGCCAGATGGGCCAGGAGAGCACGGGGAGGGGCAGGGGAAGGAAAAGCTAATCTGAGCCAGTTGCTGGGATAAGGCAGAATGCTGCGGGAGGAGCCCCCCCCGAGGCTCCCGGGGTCCCCGCTGCCCGTCCCCCACATTCTGCGGCTGGAGAACCAGTTATTTCAGTAAAGAGCAGGAATCTGCTTGAAAAGAAATAATAAAGCAAAGCTGCACACATGGGAACAGTGCTGGGGGATGCGACACGCCAGGGAGGAGAGCGGCACGCTGGCACACGGCAGGAGCC
>NW_010516152.1:0-378 GCF_000687285.1 Phaethon lepturus
GCCTGTGAGAAAACCGCAGTTAGCACAGGAGGAAACGGGTGGCTGGGTGAGACATAGATGCTGTGCTGGGTGAGAGCAAAGAGCCCAGAGAGACAAGAAAGTTGATCAAGGCGAGGGGAGGATGCAGAAGACGGGCAGTAACGGAGGAATATAAAGCACAATTCACAATTTTGTTTGCCTTGCAACATTCTGCTCTTGGCTTGAGCATGGCTGATACCTGACTGCTGGGTTATGGTAATATGCCGCGTGAACAAAGCCTGCGAACCAACAGACGGAATGGCTGTGGAGCGTGCAGCGCGCCTGGCCAGCGCGCGCGTACGCCAGAGGCTTCCCGTATTAAGAGCTGGCAACCGAGGCGTGTTCCGACAACCCCTCGGC
>NW_010516152.1:439-781 GCF_000687285.1 Phaethon lepturus
GTGGTAGATGCCCCATCCCTGGGAACATCCCAGGCCAGGCTGGACAGGGCTCTGAGCACCCTGCTCTGGGTGCAGATGTCCCTGCCCATGGCAGGGGTTGCACCAGATGCCCTTTAGAGGTCCCTTCCCACCCAAACTCTTCCATGATATCGTGATTCTATGATTCTGTGACTCTTCAGTTCCATGAAATCCCCCGCCCAGGGCCAGATCCCCCCCAAGCTCGGGGGGGGCAGCTGAGGGGTGTAAATGCCCCTTCCCTGGCCGGGGGGGCAAATCCTGCCCCAGGGGCAGGAGCGAGGGGCAGAGCCGCGGCGGTGGGTGAATTGTCACTGCAGGGCTCGG
>NW_010516153.1:0-1492 GCF_000687285.1 Phaethon lepturus
AAAACCCCCTCCAAGGCGTTTGGATGGATGGAGGGCACCTTTTTTTTTTCTTTTTTTCTTTTTTTTTTTTCTTTTCTGCAATATCCCATTTATAAAACAGAGGGAGCTGCTGTGCTTTTCTGACCACCTGGTTGGAGCGAGCCAGCGAGGGGACAGGAGGTCCAAGTGCAGGGTGGGCTGCGAGGGTCCCAACATGACTTCCTCCTCCACCTGCGCATGGAAGGAGGAAGGTGGGTCAGGTCCCTGCAGAGAAGTAATGCAGGTGTAATGTGGGTTGGGCAGGAGCCGGGGCGAGCCTGCAGCCTGAGGAAGAAAGCAGCCAGGCGCAGGGACGCAGCCGAGCGCGCTGTGGCTTGAAGCGAGGAGCCCAGCAGGGATGGGCGCTGCTGGGAGTTGAGGCCGAAGGACGTGCTCGCTGGGCAGCAGAACATGAGGTCTTCAGCCTGGGCCGGCTGGATGAGAGGTCCCACCTTGGGTGGCAGCTGGCAGAGGTGCGGCTCTTGGCAGGGTTTCCCAGCCCTGAAGGAGGTGAGCGTCGGCACTGACCTTGGGGCACATGCTGCCATGGCTTCGTCTCCCTTCAGCTGGGAAGCAGCCCGCTGTGCCGAGGGTGTCCACGGCACCTCTGCCTCCTGTTCCCCCACCCTGTTAGTCAGGCCCTGCTCCATAAGGAAGCAATTATTTTGTGCCCCCACGAGCCCCTCCCTGAGCCTGCGCAGGACACTTGCGCTCGGTATGGAAACACGACAGATTTTCCATATTCCGCTTTGCCCCGTGATGTTTAAAAACGTACGTGACGGCCTCTTCCAAATGCTGCAGACTTGGCTGGCACTCAAGCAATAACAGGCTGCGTGACACCAGGGGCATGAAATATCGTACCAATAGCCGGAGGGGGGGGAGGAAAATGAGATGTCAAAGTGCGGCGTGTTTCCGGCCCCGTCGTCGTGAGCCATCCTCTACCCGATGTGAGGGATCTTTCAAAGCCGGCCAAATGTTGTCATCTCTGAATAGCATTTTAAATATTCATCCAGACTATTTTCAACATCTGTGCCCGGCATGTTGTGAAAAGGCAACAAGGGACGTTATGGAAACCAGATCACTTTATTCCCATATGGAGTGGAAAGGGGTTGAAGCGATGAGGACTTCTGGGCCAGGACCGCGCGAGTCCCGTGCATCCGCTGGGAGCGGCGGGAGGAAAACCCTCTGCACCCCGAGGGACGCTGCCGGGAATGTGCCAAGGGGCTCGGGGGGCTGGGGTGGGATTAGAGTTGGGGAAAGCAACCAGTCGAGCAGCAGTAGAGGTGAATAAATAGCATCGAGGCAGCCGTGCTTTCTGCTCCTGCAAGGCCAGGGCCTCCAGGTGCCTCCTCGAGCTGCTGTTGCGCTGGGAGCACGAGGAGATCTCCAGCCTTGCGCTGGCTGGGGGATGCAACAGAGTGTTGCAGCAAAACAGATTCAGACCACCTCTACCCAGGGCTGCCGGCGAGCGGAG
>NW_010516153.1:1629-2225 GCF_000687285.1 Phaethon lepturus
GTAGCCGGGGGACTGTTTGCTTGGTGGGGGTTTTTTTTTTTTTTTTTTTGGTTGTTTTCGATAACCTAGGAAATCTGGGCTCCGTCTCTGCCTTTTGTAACATCAGGCTGCAACTAATTCAAGCCAGGCCAGATTCTGACCACAGGTATGCCAGTGTAAATTTGAATGGAGTCGCTTACGTCTTGGTTTGGCCCGATCTGAATGGAGTTACTTCTGGCTGATGCCAAAAGGGCTGAGGTCAGAATCTGGCCCATCCTTTCCTGCGCGCAGTGTGATTTGTATGCGTCTCCTGGCACCGCTGGGGTATCGTATGGCTTGTGTAATGCTGGCTCCAGCCTGCCAGAGTGCATTGCAATATCTATCTCCGGGAGTGCCTGCTGCAGGAGGACGCTGCCCTGTAATTGCCCACGTGAGCCACGCACACTTTGGGGAGCAGGCAGTGAAAGCCCGAGGGGCTGCACAGAGCGGTCGGCTCCGCCGTTATGGGTCCGTACGTGCTTGGAGGCTTCTGGTATTTAAGTATCAGAATAGAGGAGGGAGCTCGTAAAGAAAAGCGAGGCATCTCCTCGGTGCCATTAGCCGCGTCCCAAGTGGGC
>NW_010516154.1:0-270 GCF_000687285.1 Phaethon lepturus
CCAACGTCTGCACGCAGACGTGCCCGGCTTTGCGGGTGCCAGGAGAGCCGGGAGGGGTCCAGCCAGGCGGAGTTGGGACCCTCGACGTTGGCCATCAGCGCCAGGTACCAGCCCTTCCCTCAGGCACTGGGGATGTGGCACGGGTCCACATGTGGGGATCACAGGCGCTGCGAGCACTGAGTATGTAATGAGGGTGAGACTCCCCACCCACAGGCCCCACGGGGCTCCCCACAGCTCAGTGGCTCCCCTACTCCCCCCACCCCCCAAGTG
>NW_010516155.1:0-6904 GCF_000687285.1 Phaethon lepturus
GCAGGGGCAGTCAGGGCGGTTCGGCCTACCCTTACCAGCTTGCTGAACGGGCCCCGTCCCCCTGTTCCTGCTCAGCAGCAAGCAGTAGGGTCGCCTTGGCGGGGCTGGGAAGCAGGGAGGGTGCTCACGTGATGCCATTTTCCACCCTTGTGCAGTTGCCCTGATGCAAGCCCTGAAAATAGAGGTTTAGGTGAGGTGGGTGCAAGTGTAGGTGAGGCAGGCTGCATGTCTGCTGGCCCTGAAGTGGGATGTGGAGCCGAGCTCAGGGCTTCGTCGTCTCTGTTCACCTCCAAGAGGAAGACTTCTAAGATGAAAAAGCTCCCCAGAAGAGTCACACATTGCCACAAGTAGCCCCTCCAACAACCATGCGTCAGGAATGGCCTTTTGCAGCTCCCCTAGGGTTATGTTCAGGTGAGGGCTTCCCTTCCCTGGGGAGATAAACCCAGGCTTTTCCTCAGGTGTGGCAACTGTCCACCATCTACATAAAAAAAACCCCTCTCACACTCATTCATTTCCTTTTTTCCATGACGTGGAGTTGACCTAACGTGAGATACAGACCAAAACATGGAAGTTGCTTTTATTTGGGATTGTAACACACCCTCTTTGTGACAAAAGTTGTCCTGAGCCCATCCGAGCCCCTTCAGGCCCCAGCTCCCTTTGCACAGTTTCCATGTGTACCCACACAGGCAAATTTGTTCGTAGCTCCCTGGGGAAGAGTTGTGCCGTGCAGCACAAGTGGGAAATGGCTCCAAAAGCCCTCACAAAATGCATAAGTGACATCAGATCCTGTGGGAACAGGTCAGGTACTGCTTTCATATGTGTGCCAGCCTGGAGAGTTAGCCTGGTGGTGGAAACATATGCCAAAGGATGTCCTGAAAGTAGGTTGAAACAAAACAGGAAATTCAGCTTTGCTGTCTTACTATCCATAGCGAATCATGTCTTTTTTACCACCCTTATCTCAAATGCGCCTTCCTGATTAGCGAAACATCATCTCTAGTTTCCACTCTGAAAGACTCATTACACCTATCCTGCCTGAATGGTCAAAGTAGGGCCCCAACTTTGGACTTAACCATAACCGATGCCTGTTCAGCTTTCCATCCCTGTGTTTTCCCTCTAACGATCTCTGCCTCTTACCCATCTCCTCCATAGACTGAACGATGTGCAGCGCAGGATCTCCTTCTTTGATATTGTCCACCCAAACCCTCACACTGAGGGATCACTCCCCACTATGATGCAGCACAGACACTGCAGCTGCTGTTTGGCTTCACCTAGGGAATGTCTCTCCCCACTGCTGTTAGTTAATTATAAGATCTGATGTGGTCTAATAGGCATTGCTGTTAGACACAAATCCTGTCAGTTGCAAATATGTATCAACTATACCACTGCAACTATACCGCTGGGTATAGTTGATGGCAGTTCTCTGTTTTTTTTTCCTCTCATTTTCTTATTACACTAAGTAAATATGACCCTTTCTTCTTCCTCACTAGAGCAACCTATTTACAAGACATTAAAATATGTAAGTGGTGAAGGCGATAGAAATGCACGCTAATGGAGCATTGAGGCTATAATTTGAATACACACAGAGCCTAGGCAATTCAATCCTTGATATGTGATGTTAGGACAGTTCTCTCACTCCACGGTCCAGAGAAAAGGTATAGATCAGAGGGAGATGAGTGCTAAGACTTACACTGGACTCCTCAAGTCTGCTAGGCATAAAGATTGCTACTGAGGTGTAGATAACTATTATCTGATTTTGTCTAATCACATGACCACCTTTTTCTTTAGAATGAGCTCTTAGACAAGACTTCTTTGTTTTTATGACTCTTGCAGCTGACCACAGTCATGAAATTGCTGTGGCCAGAAGAAGCTCCAGTTGACTGATAGTGCAGCAGGCATCTAGAAGCCACCAAGCTGTGTAGCCGCTTGGCTACAGTAGGTATGTAACCAGCTAAGCAACTCTCTGCTTCAAGACATTAGACCGCAGATGTCATGATTGCCAGAACCTACCATGAAACTTCATTACTCAGCTGATCAACAAGTAGAAGATAGAAATACAGCATGAAAAGAAGGACTAGGAATTAGATTGCTAGAGGGTGTGTATGTGATAAAACCAGATTTTGTCTGGAGCTCAGAAACTAACAGGATGGAGATGGTACAGACAAAGAAAAATTCAGATGATGTGAGATCTGGAATAAGAACTGTAAATGAAGGTAGGCCTGTTCTCCATTTTGTTGTGCAGTTTTTGCAAGTATGTATGCTAGACCATCTTAGTTCCTGATAGACCTCATGTGTAACATACACCATTCCTAAACTTATATTTCCCAGGGCCTTTAAATGGCTCTCTGTTAATTCCAAATTCAGAGAAAACAGGACTCAAATGGATACCAAATATACCTTGCTATCTACCTTCCCTGCTACAAGCCAGGATCATATACCAAGAAATGACCAGTATTTATTTCCTTCACTACAAATTTAGTGAAATAGTGGGATATTAAACAAGCCTTCTGACAGTCTGGGTGATGGGGCAAACAAGAGATGTTTTGTACGTGTAATGATGTACCTTCTTCAGGGACTGGGAGCTTTGCCTATTTTCCGGCTTAGTTTGCCATCAACTTAATGTAGCGAAGGGAAGTTAGAGGGAAGGTTTTAACGCCCTGGATCCCCTTCAAAGAGCTTAGCTGTTTTAGCCTGTTACTTATAAGTTAGGAATCCTTCTTCTTTTGTACCTGAAGATTAAATTTACCATAAAACAAAACCCATTTTTGCTTTGTACAGACTAAATCTGAAGTCTGGCCATGAAAACAATACCTAAATTAAGCCACCTGCAATAATATTTACCTGGCCTGCATGTATCATAAATGTTAGTAAAATATGAAGGCCTTCTTCCATTGCTACACTTGGTGGGGTAAGCAGGAAGAACAGGAAGGAGGTCTTCCAGAAGCATGAAGATGGCTTCTTGGCATAGTTCAGAATCAGCGGGAACAAAAGTTAGCTTAAACCATCTTTAAATAAAGCTGTGCTGGATCCTCTGTCTTTTACAGCAAGTACACTCTGAGCCATGTACAGCTTTACACTGCAAACGTAACACAGAGAGACCAGGAACAGAATATACTACAGAGACCAAGTCTCACTTGAAGTGGTGATTCACAGGGGCAAATGAGGACAAAATTAATATATGTAGGGGAGAAAAACTGACATTGCTGTGGAAACCATTTCACTTCATGACATTTTAAGTCTAAACTGTAAATTCCTGACAATGAATCAATGTAGTTTTGTGTTATTCTACTATTGCAGCCAGCCCAGAGTGGGCCATGGTGACAAATACCTTCCAGGCTATCTCCATGCAGCAGAAGCCCCTACCGTTTCAGCCAAAATGCCTGTAGTGGCAGTATATGTTTTATGTGGTTCAGCTAGGACTGGGAAACTTGATCTCATAAACTTGGTCAGCATGAATTATGTTTTTATTATATTAAATTGTGTCCTGGCATTTGCCCATACACCACATCACAGCCTCAGCAAGCACATAGTACAAGCCCCTTTGCCAGAGCGTGCAGGCATGGGGCAAAGTTATGGTTGTTGTGAGGCCTCCCATCTCTGAGCCTGTCCAATTTGGTCATGATTGACATCTCAGCTGTCATGTTTCATTAATGTCAGTTCCCCCTCCCCTGCCTCATTCTTCAGTGTTCAGAAGGTAGGCGCTTGGTCCCGTGTCTGTTCAGAGGAAGCACCATGACCTACACGTCTGCCCCTGACCTTTAGCCTGATCAATAAAACTACAAATTGGTCTTTTCTTATCCTTGGCACTTTAGTCATAAAATCCTTATTGAGATGGAATGAAACACTGAACTTTATGTCTAGGCGTCATGAACATATTTTGAGGCGGGGAGAGAGACTGGCAGTATTTCAGCCATCAAATATACAACCCTCTTTCTCTCGCACACTCTCTGTGCAGCAATCCTGTGTATTACATTTGAAGCCTGTGGAACATCCTTATTGGTTCTATATTCACATATTTCCCCAAATATTTCAGAGTGGAGAGAACCTCAAGTGTCCTTTAACAATGCTGTTTTTCCAGTACACATCCTTCCCCCCCTTTGGTGACTCTCCCTTTTTTGAGTTGCTGTGTAGAGATAACCGGCTCCGGGTCTCTGGAAAGCCAGTGGCCAGATCTGGCTGCCTCCTGAATGTATTCTCTGGGCTACAATCAGAGGAAAAGCCACTGACCAAAACTCCTAGAAAAAGGATCTTTTATCTTTGCACACCAGCAGCCATGCATATGAGGTGCGGATAAGATGCAAATATACTCACGGCTGTGCTTCTGTTAAGAAGGACTTGTTTTAATACCCCGGCTAGCCTAACAGTGGAAGATGCAGAAGTTGCCCCGTGCCAAATGGAGACGAGAGCTATTTTTCATGTGAGCTTGAGACAGTCCCTTGCATGGCACGGACAGTGCATTCCGGGAGGAAACAGCTCACACCGTCATTTTCTTGTAAGCTCACCCATACGCCAGAGACAAGCCTTTTGCCAGCCACATCCCGCTTGTGCTAGCAGCAAGCAACGCAGCAGACATGAAACGCAGGTAGTGCTGCACTTGTGCTGCTTGAGTGATTTATGGGCAGAGGGCACGTTAGGGAGGCACTAGAGGGAAAGGAGGAAGCAGCAGCCCATTTCCACAAGGGACGGGGAGGACAGGAGACACAAGGGGTGAGGCGCAAGGACGGCCCTTCCTACTGTAGGATGGTGGCACTCCAAAGGCAGAGGAGAGAGGGAGAAACAATAGGGACAACTCCACTGCATAGAGTGGTACATTCAGGAGGAAGAGGGGAAGAGGTGTAATTTCCCTCGGAGAGGAAGAGAGAGCATTTTGGGAGAGGGCAAGCAAAAAACAGTAAGCGTTTAATGCTAAACGGATGTGCTGTTGTTGTTAGTACTTCTGCTGCCAGATGTTTTGTTGCGGTCACTGCAGAGGCCTGCTGGTGCTGAGGGAGTCAGCGTGAGGGGACATGGGAGAGCACAACCCGATGCGCTCGCGCGTCTCGTTAAGCCCTGCAGCAGCGTCAGCAGACCTCAGCTTGCGTTTGCACTTGTGCAATAAATAGTACTCAGGTCTGATAAAGCATGTAAGGCCTTTTTTTTTGTTTTTATACCAACAGTCTTTATCAGAAAATCAGAAGGGCCTTAACATGGCTATAAAGGTGCTTAATGTGTTACTTTACACCCATTGCAGAGCAATGCAGAGGGAGGAAGGAGGCTGTACTGCACAGTTTTGTGCACAACTTGGAAGACCTCTTCCATCCTCTTTACAGTGAAAAAGCTGGTGGAGTCACATGACTTCTTCATGCTGGCAAGATAGTTTTGTATTTAGCATGGTCCGCTTCTAGGAAGGTTGGAAACCATACTTTTTACTCAGCTGCACTGCCACAGAATGGCCCTGAATAATCTCCTGTGTCAATTCAAGGCTTTTAGCTGGTGAAACGAAACATGACTGTGAATCAGAGGAAGGAAGAAAATCATAGCAGATTCTCTTCAAACTCCTTTTTGATAGTCAGGCCACTCCTTGTGCCAGGAAGGCTTGCCATCGTGTCTGTCCATCCATAAAAACGAGAAAGCCAGATGCAGTCAATAAGGTGGACCAGAAGACTAGGAGTCTTTTGGTTCTTGGGAAGCCCAAGAGGAGTGGTATGAAAATAACACCATCTCCTCTGTGTCTCTCTGACGCTGCTGTATGCTACGTAACACTGCTGAGTCTGCAAACATGATTTCTTGCACCTCAACTTACAGGAGAGGCCAGAAATACTGTGCTGGAATCACAGAACAGCACATGTTGAAGGCAGACAGGTGTCACGTTCAAAGCGGAACCAAGAAACAGCTCCTTTATGTAATGCACAGTTAAGCTCTGGAGTACTTTTTCTCAGGATTTTATGGATGCTGGAAGTTCATATGAGTTTCAAAAGTAATCAAATACAGTCCTGGAAGAAACAAACTTCAGAAACTTGCTGGATGCTGGAAGAGTGTACAGAGCAAGGGTTGCTAAATGCTGGCCCTGCTCTATACCCTTACCAGGGCACTACTGTGTAATGTGCACTGCAGAACCCTATAAGAAGAGAGGGGAGTCATTGCTCAGAAGGACTAGATGCCATAAAAAGAAGATAAATATAAGAAGAGACACGGCAGAACAGAGAGGGGACACAGGCTGGGGAGAAGTTGGTCCCGTTGGAACTGCTGTGAAAACAGTTCACATCTCTTAACTCCCAAATGAAGCCCCACAAACCTCACATGCCATGTCACCTAGTCCAGTCCCAGGTTCATTTTAAGTCCTACCTCAGAAAGCTATTTTTTGCTATTTTCTTCAGTGCTTCCTGATTTCATGGCTGAGTGCTCTTTCCTCTACTGAAAAGCACCGCTCTCCGATAATGGACAACAGCTCAGTTTTCGGTGGTAGTTATAGCTCTGTATCACTGTGTCCATCTTCTTCCCTTTTGCAATGCCATTTAGGGACCAAAGGAGCTAAATAGTTAGAGGATAATAAACCATTAGGGACCAGTCCTAGCTGCACAATACATTTCAAGCACACCAGTGTCACCCACCAGTTTCATCTATAGTCCATGCCTTGCAAAAGAATTCCAGCACAGATATGACTGAGGCTTACCCAGAGACAAACTCCATTGGAAGCAGTGGCACAACTAACCATGATTTTAGCAGAACCAGGATTTCATGCGCTGAGTTCCCAATATGTTGTCTGGTGTCATATTTGAGCATGTAACTTGAAGTACTCCATATGACATAAAATACACTGCATTACCAACAGATTTTTGTTGGAATTGATCTAGTCATTGAGTTCTTTATTCATATGGCTGAGCTGTGCAAGGGATAAACATTTCTGGTACCAAATGTAGAAAGAGTG
>NW_010516155.1:6935-31866 GCF_000687285.1 Phaethon lepturus
GAAGATATTATCTTCTCTGGTGGCAGTACTGGGGATTGATGGCAGTTTACAAAATGCAGGAACTGTGTGTGTGTTAATCTCTGATAGGCTTACTGCTCTATTAAACTGCTTCCATAAATCATAGGCCTAATGCTGCTTTCAGTTACACCAACACACACCCGGTAACTCCTGGAGGATTTTAGGATATATAAATTACAGCAGAATTTGATCCCTTTTAGTGTCAGTATTTTTTAACACTCATCTTTTCAATGGTGGAACACATAAACACTCCAGACGATTGTTACTTCACCAAGTTCAGTCTTGCTGGAAGGCAACTGATGATACCCACTGAGTATAGCCAAGAGGGGCAGGTTCCATGGACCGATTATGTGGAGTAATTTATGTGGCATTGATTGTGGCTGGGCTTGGGGTGTGTGTTTGTCTTGTTTTTACAGCATATTGCTGGTCAACTCATAATGTATGTTATACTCAGACCTATGGATAAAATACCAAGTTCACAGAGGAAAAATAAGAACAGAATTTACATTTCATTCATTTTTTTGTTTGTCTCTGGTGTTCTTACACACTAGAATGTCAAAATGCATTTGTTGTATCCTCATCTACATCAAACTGTCCTTCAGGAACATTCATTATTCTTTTATTGTCAGCAAACCACATTGAAACAGAGGTATTAAACATCTGTCCAACATACGTTTATGTGGCCCAAATGGCATATTCAAGTTCTAAGCATATAAGGATTCCTTTGAAAACAGAAGTTGTCTTGTCTCTGATTTGGGAGAGAACCTATCAAATACGAGCTGGTATAACTGAAGTGGTGGTCTCTGCCTGAGACAATGGATAGCTTAAAGCAGTGCCTGAGAAGTGCAAACTCCTGTAGTCTACCACTAATCTCATTTTAAGCCTAATGAGGGCACTTAGTCAGAATTAACCAGTTTGCTGCTAAACCCCAGTGATTGACAAAGAGACAAGCTTAGGACTGGGGATAGACAAAAACTGAGTATTGCCAAAAAGAAGGAAATGCGTAATGAACGAAAGGAGCAGAGACATACAGGAGAGCAGGGACCAGGAAAAAAACCCGGAGGTTTGGAAAGGACACAAAAGGCAAAAATATGTGGCTGTAGGACGTGGCCGTAGGACATGGACATGTTTTCACTGCAGTAGAGAGGTCTCTCAGCTGGGGTTGGGGGTAGTACCGAAGCAGGAGATGCTATTTGCAGCTCACAGAGGTGTGAGAGCAGGCACAGCTCAGCTCCTCTGAGGCTGGTGTGAGGCTGCCTGGGAGGTAAATTCCCGGGCATCAGGTCAGAGCCCTGGCAGCTGAAGGGGTTTCTGCCTCAGAGAATCTTCCTGCTGCCAGCACATTTGAGGTAAGAAAAGTGACTTTCTGACACAGTGGAAAAAGGAGAGGAAGGCAGTTCCAAAGGCTGAAAAGTGAGGGAGTGTGGAAAGGATCACTGGTACTTTGTGTGTCATCAGTGTGATGGAAAGGATAGTAGATTTCAGGAGGAGTGTGAGCAAGAGAGGATGGCAGTGGGATTTTCAGAATTATAAGAGACCACAGATAAGACGATGGGGTCTGTCACCTGTCCTCCAGTTCTCTTGCCGCTTCTCCCCCGATGCCCTTTATTCCTTCCTTACTGCCTGCAGTACATGGGCTCCATTTCCAACTTTCCCCCTTCCCTAAACCCCACAAACCCTTCTCTCTACCCGAGCAGCCTTCTGCCCAACATATACTTCCTCCATCCCATTTATCATCCATCCACACGCCGCTCTGCACAACAGCTCCTGTGGGCAGCAGAGGTTGCTGTCGTAGGGATGGAGGCACAGAGGCAGAGCTAGGAAGTTGGAAGTGGTAGAGGAAGGAGAAGGGGATACAAGTGCAAATGACGATTGCTGTTGACGTGGAGGACAGCAAAGGCAGGGTAGAGATTGGGCCTATTCAGGCTAGGAGAGCCAAGGCACCTAGTTACCCTCTATGAGGCTTCACCCTCACGCTACTTTCTACCTTACAGCAGCCTTAAGTCACTGTTAGTATGTCAAGTCACATGGGGATTGACGGGGAAGGTCTACTTCTGCCAAAAACATATTCACGGGATACATGTGAGTGTGGGAGCTCTCTCCTGCTGTGGGACCCACAACCCTGCTCACAGCTGGCTGGCAGACACGCAGGGTGCCAGAGAGGGACACTGCTAGGAGTGCGGAACAGGCAAGGTAGGAGATGCAGATGCTGTGCCAGGTGGCAGGAGATGGGGCGAAACGGTGGGTAACTAACTGATGTGTCTCGTGCATAAGATACACCAGCTGGCAGGGCTGCCAAGCCCCTGTCCAAACAGGAGTGAGCAAAGCACAGACAAAACACCACTCTGGAAAGAGGCAAGACTGAGAATGAGGTCAGATTCCCAACACATCCAGACATATAATTTCCAGCATGCAAGACAGCTCTGCACCTTTATTCAACATGATATTTAAGAAGCTTGGAAATAAACAGGAGGAAAAAAAAAATATCATCAAGGCACTATCACAGAGTTCAAACATCAGTGGCTGCCCAATAAAAAAACATTGGCCACTTGTCTTGTTGGATAATGGAGAAAGCCTTGTCTTTTTTCTTCTTCTGTTTTGAACTGGAATAACTGTACTGTGGGATCTTCTCAGATGCTTTGATTGCTTGGCGTTACAGATTTATGGAAGTATGTGCACACTTTACAAATTTAGCGTACTAGCGTATTCTAGAGTACCAGAATTATTGCAGTGTGATAACTTGGGGTCCAATTTTCAAAAGCCATACCAAATGGCTTAAAAATTTGCATCATGATTTCCAGAGTAACTTCAGCACTTAGGATGGGAGATGTTTTGTGGGTGGAGAGGGAATGGCTGCTAAATAAAGTAACACAGGTTTGGTTTTGACAAATTAAAAGGGGAATATAAGAACGATAACAATAATAATAGTAATGACATCATCAATAATAATGATAGGTTAACACTCTTTTAGCTCAGCTCCGGTAACTGCTGCAGTGGTGCTGCTGCCCTCGGCTGCCCATCCTCCCCTCTGCCAAAGCTTCGCTGCCGCAGAAGCAGGGCGGGTGGAAGGGGCTGTCCCCACACGCAGCCCGCGACGGCTCCGGCTAACAGGTGCCGCTGTGAAGTGCAGCAGTTGAGCTGTGAGCACACGTTTTCGCAGTTCTGCCCCGGAGAGAACAGCCTCCGGCGGCGAGGTGGGCTGGACAGCCAGGGGGTCAGGACAGCAGCCGACCCATAAAAATCAGAGCTCTTCTTTTTAAGCAGAGGAATGGGGGCCCTTGTGCCTTGTCCGGATACTTATGTCCCTGCCACGGGGTTGCGACAGTGATGGTGTCTGAGAAGCTTTTCTGTTGGGCGAAGCCCAGCGTTTGGTCAGGGGAAATAAGCGTTTCCAGTGACACTGAATGTGGCCAGTAACCTTTTGTCAGCCACCAAGAAGAACAGTCGAAGCATGAGAGTTAGGTGCAGCCCCCCCCGCCTCAGGTCATAACCAGAGATGGTTGCAGCAATTGTTGCCCTGGGGCCGCGCCGCGTCCCGCTCCGTCCTGGGGTCAGCCGTCACCCGCGAGCCGAGGCCGAGCCCTGCCCACCGCTGTGCCTGCGAAATGTCCGTGGCTCTTCCCCTCAGCTGAGAACAGCTGTTGCTAGGGAACCGCTTAAAGTCAAAAAGGCAGCAAAGGATGGGAGGAGAGCAGCAGCTGAAGGATGGCCGGCCAGAGGCTGCCGGGTCGGAAGGCGAGGGGGGAAGGAGGCGAGAGGGTCAGGAGGAAGGAAGGAGCGGTGGGGTGGGAGTTGTTCCACATCTTGCCGCAGAGCAACGATTCCCCGTGCCTTTCAGGACTGCGTTTTCTTAAAACGGCTAAACGACTCCCCTTGATTTTCTTTTTTTTTAAACGCGGCTGGGGGGAGGGTAGGAGATCGCTCTCCTTCATGTAGTGTCCTGTCACATGATACTTTGTACTTAATTTAATTATCACCCCTCCCGCCATCCCTTTCATCTTGTAATAACAAATGCAACTCTTATTTTTGCTTTCTCTCACTCTTAGGGACTATTACTCTTTTCCACTCTAGCACTGAAATTGTGGATGCACCTCATTTTATAAATTCAGATGAAACTAAAACAACAGTTTTTTTGTCTTTTCGCTCAAAATTCTCCTTCTTCCTGGAGTTAATGGGGTGTTGACAGGCGACAGGTTTCTCTGGGAAACCTCAGGGTTATACAGCTGTTCACCATACAGAGCTACCTAAGCCCCAGTCAAGGTCTGCTTTGTTCACCTAAGGGCCTTTTTCAAAGGCAGCTGAACCCAGCAGCAGGTTGTCCTCACATGAGACATAACGTTGGATTAGACCAAATCACTATGAAACACTGTTAGCCCATAGCTCACATGTAAGAGAGGTGGCTTACATTTGCATCTGGTGGCATTTGACTGCCCGCCAAAGTGACTAGACACCGTTAGAGTTGGTACAGCTCTCTGTATGGGTCCCAACCACAGTTCAGAGTCTGGTCTTAGGTTCTCTCAAAAGATGCTTCAGCGTCTCTGCCACCGCACTGGCTATTGTGTGGGTTGGAGTGTGGTAAGTGATGGCATTTGAATTAGAGTGAATTCTAATTGTGGGCAGTATTAATGCTGTCTGAATAGTGAACAGAAGCATCTAAATAAAGAACAAAGTTATATCGTTCGTTGATGAACAGAAATGGAAGGAAACAAAATATTCTTTGCAATTAAAAAAAAAATAATAACATGATGTGGATAAAAGGGTTGGTAATAAGTTATAGATAGATAGATAGATAGATAGATAGATAGATAGATAGATAGATAAAGTCATTAAAGCAAATAAAATGAGCTATGTGTGAAGTTTCCAAACTCAACTGTGGTTGCAATACCTTCCAAAGAAAGCCATGGCATATAATAAAAAGCTCTGTTTTATTGGTTTCAAATACTACAATGTATTATTGACTTATGGCAGGGGCGGGTAGTGGGATAGATAGTATTTCACTTCCAAGCATCTGGTCCAAAATCAGCCTTGGTTAGCAGTGATTGAATGTTATTAGTATTTGATGGGTCTCTGGTGGAACCTATGAAATGCATCGGAGGTTTCAGTGCACTTCCTAGTGGACAGGTGCCCATACCACTAAAACCACAGCTCTTTTGGAACTAGTTGCATTTGCTCTCATTGGCAATCTCAGTGGAGAGGCTCATGGCTGAATGGAGCATGGAGCAGTCTCCACGCTGATATTTCTTCCTGCAGAGAAGGCCCACCAGTCCTGTGGCACAGTAAGGCAAGTACTGGGCTCAGTGGCTTTGAACAGAATCCTATCTATTCTGAAGCCAGAGGAAGAAAGTATCTTTCCGCTTTTGGACCAAGGGGGATAAAGGAAGATTACTGAGCTTGCAAAAGCCCATTCTTCCAGGAGGATGTAAGACCTGCATTAGTGCTTGGTCTCTTGTTCCCAAATTGTCAGGCTTCAGGAAGGGAAATTCTGTTTGTTGTGATCTTCAGCAATCTCCTTTGCAGGACCAAAGGAGTTTTTATCTTGACTGGGCTCTTCTGTAATGATTGCAGTTCTCTGTGGACAGAGATATGGTCATCAAGAGGCATGACTCACCCTAAGGATGCACAGAATAAAATGGATAGAAAGCATGTCATTTTCTGGACTTGGAAACCTCACTCCATCCTCCGTTCTCTGCAAAGCTCCTTCCTCTGCCTGCGGCAAGCCAAGGTCTATGGCACACACCCTTGCCAACCACTGAGAATACTCCTTTCCTTCGTGAATACATTTTCCCCAGTTTGAAGGAGGAAGAGGAGGTGGAAGCAGCCAAGGGACCAGCTGAGATCATGTGCAAGAAGCACATGATGGGAAGATTGGTCAAATCCTGGGCCTGGATTTGAGTTCAGTCTTGGCTCTGCAATAGGCTTCCCTTGAGCAAGGCGACACTGTTCTTCCCCTGTGAGAAGGAGCAAAGGCTCTTGCCTGCCTCACTGGAGGGGGGCAACAGGACAACTTTCAAAGGCCACAGTCATAGATGTGCAGACAAGCAGTGGGTGGAAGAAGTGTGGATGAAAACGGACTGGATTGAGCAACCTCATCTAGTGGAAGGTGTCCCTGCCCATGGCAGCAGGGGTGGAACTAGATGATCTTTAGGGTCCCTTCCATCCCAAACCATTCTATGATTCCCTACTCAGTGACAGGCAAGAGGACTGACCGCTGGAAATAGAGGCTCTTTGGCACATCAGGCTTGGTCTTTAGAGGCTGTTCACAGAGCTCCATAGCTGACATTTATGTTTTAGATATTGCTTTCACCACATTGCCCTCCTCCTATAGCTTCTTGGCAGGCTAATAAATCCACCTGGCTTTTGAAGGCTGTCTGTCAGGCTGCTTCCTTCAGCCATCTCCAGGCCCTGTTCATTTCCCTCAGTGAGCAGGCACATCTTCTGCTTTGCTCCTGTATTCATTTGCACTTGTCCTTTCAGTATCTGCCAGGCAGTTCAACACCTGAGTCTGTTGTTATCCTAGGCAGACTGTATTAGGTGGCTTTTTCATTAACCTCTTTGCTGCTGTAGGAGAAATGCACTGCAGAAAGGCCTTGCAAAGACAGAGAGTGAGCCATGGTCAGCAAAGTTGGGAAGGAAGAATCACCCAGCAGCTACTGTGTAAGTGGCTCAGGAATTCCTTATTGCTATGAAAATCCTCGAGAACTCATGCTCCAGATGCTGGACAACAACCAAAAGACACTACACTTCTGGTGCTTCGATAGGATCTTTTAGTAAGAGAAGCATTTGCACAGAAAGCTAGCTGCATGCCAGACCTGTGACGAGCGACTGGCCTTCTCAAAGCGTTCTCCAGCCTTTTCCTGCATCCCAAAGCAGCAAAATATGTCTTTGAATCACCCCTCTGAAGGAGTCCTCCCATTTCATTAATGATAGAGGCCACATGGACAAACAAGCTTCCTAACCTAGGCAGCATTCATCTCATCCTAGGAGGTGTCTCTAACAGATGGAACCACTTGTGTCTCCCTACTGATTATATAGGGAGCCTGAATTCATGCTTATATATACAGTTTTTAGATGGCTAAACTTAGCTGAAACAAACACCATGCTTAACAGTCTCAAAGCAAGAATGGGGTGTTTTAAATGGTGGAAGTGTAAGTCGTCTGAAGTTTGAGTTTCCTTCTTATAGCTTCAGTATTTCCTGAAGGTAAGGAATATATCTTAATAATTAGCCAGCAGGTCAAATTTGTCAAATACGATAAAAGATTAATTAAACCAAAATATGACTTTTTGTGTCCAGAAATGGTTCTCTGGGACCACAGAGTCTGAGTAAGCTTTGATCTGGAAAGGAATTGAGTTGATATTAACTGACCGGTTGCCTTTGGCCTGAGCAGATAGAAAAGCGCAGCTGCAGTTGCCGTCAATAGGAGACAACAGCGTGGTCAGTGGGATATAAAGCAGTAAATGATGAAAAGTTTATTCATGCTGCCTAACAGGCTGAATAACAAAAGGGTGATGTGGTTGAGGGGAGAGCTCATGCATCAAGAACAGCGTAGTCCTAGCCAGAGCAATGGGGACTGGAGAAGGAAGGGGACAGGCCCTGGAGAATGGCGGTGCTGACAAGGCAATATTTCGTACCAGGGAGGATCAGTGAGGCAGAGCCTCAGCACTGAAGCCAAAACAATGAGCGTGATTCACTGAGAGTAAAGTTATCTCAGTTGCCTGTCATGTGCAGAGACTGATATCAAAGGATATACGAAGAAGTAAGAAGGCCTTACAAATTCCAGAGATGCTACTTCTTGACACATGAGAAGAGATACTCTGTGTGTCTGCAGAGTCCTCTTCACCCCACACCAGCTTCTTCTGTGTCTTTTGAAGAATTCCCCTTTCCCTGCACCCAGGCGTTTGCAGCTGTCATTTCCTTTTCCTCCTCTGTTGAACCTTTCTTACTCTATCCATTCCTCCTCACCTACCCCATCCAATGTGGGTCCTTCTAGCAAGCAGCTTCATGTCACCTAAAGCACAGTTTCCCTCCTGTGATGAGGAGGTGGGCAGCTTAACATAAGCGGTTACCAGAAGCAGCAGTTTTAATTCCCTTATTTCCTTGGAGCAAGTTAGACTCCAGCTCTGTGGGCTCCTGTTTATGTCAGTCTCTCTTTCCCCATTCTTCATGTTCTAGTATCAATCAAAGCTCTTGGAGGGGGAAAACCCTGGAAGTACAGTGTGTGGGAATTTAAAATATAAATATAGTTATTTCAGTCACAGTCCTGAAAGGCATTTTTATTTGTTTCTTTCTTTCTTAATACAGGACCAGGACAGGAAAATGCAGTTAGGATGCAGTGGTGTCAAAAGCTGTGGTGGTGCTGTGGCTTGCCACGATAGCAAATGCTGCAGTTGTAATAGGAATGGAGCTCTAAAGCAAAACAGCTGGTACTGAGGATCTCATGTCCACATTTACACCTTTTGCGGGGTTTAAGTTGGTCTAGCTGTAGTCTGGATCCATGAGCCAAATGCCCATTAGCAGGTGTATTTCTGAAACGAGTGTAACCATTTAAATGGAAAAATAAACTAAATGGGGACAATCAGGAGATTTACTTCAGAAGTGCACCTTTGCGCCAAAATAAAATGATAATTTAGATACATGATATGTGGCCTGAAGTGTGCCTCGGCTTTTAGAAAATAGAAGAAATTATGTTCATTTACTCCAAGAAAAAGGGTGTTATTAGCCACAGTCCATTTATCTGCTTAAGTGCAATGCACTAGCAGTTGAAGATGAATACTGCATATTTAGAAACATTAACACTTGGGTAGCATATAGGAATGCCCTAAAAAGAAGCTTACCCTATGTTAACTATACTCTCTGTGCTTTAATGATCCACCCACGTCCAAAATGTTGCCTCCCTCTTTTTTTCATCCTTCTTTGGCCTTGTGCCACATTGACTTGAAAAAAGTAGTTTTTCCTTTGGATTACATGTGGTTGAGAGCCCCTTGCTAGATGCCGAGAACCCTCAATGCCTGCTGACTCTGGTGAAAACTGATGGCACTCAACACTCCGTAAAAGAGCACGCAGCATCCAGCCTGTTCGCAAAGGATGGGGAGGGCAAATGGCTGTGTGGGTGTGAGCACATCTACAGGGAAAAGAGGAAGCAGCTGCGTGTGAGAAAAAAAGAATGACCAAGGAAAAGAGTTGTGTGTGTGTGATAGAGGGAGAGTAATACAGTTAAAATTGAAGTCATAAATCATACCTGAGATCCCTCTTGAGACCTATAAATAGGAAACTGAAAAGCATTTCCTTCTATTTATTTTATAAGTGCTATAAACTTTATCAGCTTTTAGTATTGGAGACTCGTGCAATATTTATGGGCTGTTTACTTTAGAAGTTATTCAGAGGTTAGCGTCAGGAGGCTAATGAAAAAGAAAATTGGGATGGGTAAAGGAAAGAGGGCTTTTCCTACAGCCCCATAATAACAAATGCATCACATCTGGGGTGCTTGGCCCTCTTCACAATGTCCTTTGCTCCAGAGATGCCTGTATTTCTCTAGCAGGTACTTACCCTGAGCTTCACAGCTCCACTGGAATCTCAAAGAGCATCACTTATTGGTAAAAATGAAGACAAACTTGTTCAGGAATTCCTGTGAGGAGGCTCACCGAGTGAAGAACGACATTGCACAATAGGACTTGCAAAGAGGAGGTGCCTTGGAGGATGTTTCAGAGATTTGGACAGATTGAGGTATGTAAAGGTCCTTTAAATGGAGCAGAATCGAAGATCAGCCTCAAGTAGTTTTCAGTTGCAATACAGGGGAAGGCTACTGCGGGAATGTCCTGTTACGCTGGATAAGACAATGGCAGTATTTTTGGATGGATTAGTAGGTCTGAACAGAATAACAACCTCCTCATCCCTCACAGAACTTCACACCAAGCACAGTCCAAATGTCTGATTTGTTTCTTAATGTCTGGAAATATTAATTCAACTTTCCACACTTAGGCAGTTTCATAGATGGCTTATCTATGCTTTTTTCTTTCAAATGGAGACAACAGCTGTTTCCAAAGGTTTTTTTTCCAGAGAAAGATAAAATCTCTTCAAATTCATAGCTGGGTGAAAGCTTTCCAGAACCTGCTTTTTCTCTCAGAAAAAGTTGCAGATTGTTCACATAAGGAAATGTGAACATACAGAGCCTGCTGGACTCAGTTATTGAAGGAATTCCCCCAAAAAGCTGTGAATACAAGCCAAAATTAAACAACTCTAGAGGGCACATCTTGTGGGTAGGACAGGAGGCCCAGTCCCAGCTGGGGAAGGCACAGACACCGAAGATGGCATCGGCAAAGCACAGGGACCCTGTGCTGCCCGGTTGTTTCTGTACATAGCCATGGGATGAAAACTGGACTAAGAAGAGAACATGACAGAAGGCCGCTCACAAATCTCAAAGGCAGGGAGACTAACCTGTCAATAGCTCAGTCTCTTCACCATATCAAAGAGGTATCTAACTTATCGTTTGTAAGTACCTTAAGAGAAGTGCTTACATGGTCTTCAGTATAACAGAGAAAAATGGGCCAACAACTCATAACGTCAGGCCAGATGCAGACAAATTCAAACAAGAAATGAGACCTCTTTTTTTTTAACAAATATAAGAACAAAGTACAAAACCATGCTGGCTTTGGCACATTTTTAAATCCTCAAATCAAGATCAGATGCCTTACTGGATGATACATTATTTTAACTACACACAAGTTATTGGACTCATTACTGAAACAGCTGGATAAATGTCTCTGGCATGTGTCAGATTAGATGATACTGTATTAGTCCCTCCTGTCCCTAAAACTGTAAGTTTGTGAGCGAAGAAATTACTCCTGTAGATGTGAAACACTGGCTTTATTATTTGACTATAAAGACCTTATTAAAAAAGCCCCAAACACAAAACCAAACCACCATTCTATGAAGTGATGTTGCAGGGAGTATGTTTTTTTGCCTGTGCCTGTATACCCTGGGTAAAATTTTGGCCAATGGGAATTATGCCTTGAACTTCAATAAGGATGAGGTTTAAAATGTTGCCTCTGCCAGCAACTGGCCATTACCTTCTGAGAAACTCCTAACTATTCTTCAAAGAAATTCAGCAGTGCACTGCCTGCTTGTCATCTAGTGTCAGATGGACTAGCAACAAGTTTTGTTCAAGTCCTTCAAAGAGCCCCAGAACAAATGTTGAAGGATAGTCTTATGGTAACCTGTTTCAAGTGTACTATCTTACAAGTTTCTTCTGCTGTTGACCCTGCAGAAAACTCTTGACTAGATTATTTTTAAACCACCATTTTACAGGTTAATTTTTATTTACCTGTACACGATTTATCAAAAGAGTTGGAAGAAAAAATTCTTTAGAGTAAATAAACCACAATACATGTCTCCTAGGATTTTATGTCTAGACCAGAAAGTTAGTTATGGAATAACAAAAGAGAGAAAGAGGGGGAAAAGAAGGTGTTGTCAAAGGGTATAGAGCCAGTGTTATACCTAGAAAAGGCTGAAAGAAAAATAATGATGACCCATGGTTCAGCTGTTATAAGGCAGAGGTTCAGAGAGGGGAAAAGGCCTGAGTTACTGGAAAGAAAATGATTAAATGATTCTGCACTTCACTGGCCTAAGGAAGTTGTAAGTGAATATGTTACTGTTGAAGCCAGATTCAGGACAGAGATGAGGAACAGTCCTTTCTGGCAGACAGTTTTAGCCACAACATAAATACTGATCTGCCAGAAGATTAAATCAATAAAAGGCTATGTTTTCATAAGTGTAGTATGTGCATGTTATTAACTGAAACAAGATAAAGCAACTCTCCTGGATATCATGTGTTTAAATTCATAGGAAACGTCTCAACTTTGATGCAAGGAATGATATGAAGGAGTAAAGAATTTTTTTATTTCCGATTCCAAGTGAAGTAGGCAGACCTGTGCACCTCCAGACTTAGGAATTGTTCTTCCTGTTCATTTTCATACTCAGAAATAAACCATCAGAAGAGAACATACAGAAGTTGTACTTTGTCCAGATGTAAACATGATACCAGAGAGGTACAGCTGGCAGCCTGAAGACCAGAACCAGCCTTCCTTCCATCCCACCACGTCTCCTCTGAGGAGGTGGGAAACAGCTGCCAGCACACTTGGACCTAAGAATTAAACACCTTCCCCCACGGTTGTGAAAAAATTTGCAGCTAGAGCTGCACATACAGGAGGGGATGGTACTGGCATCAAGCCTTCTCCTTTGCTCATAGACTCCTACCAGCAACCTGGGAATTCTTCTGAGAGACCATGAGATTTCTGTGATCTCACCCTCCCATCTGTGGAAGTAGGTGCCCAGTTATGCGAAGGGGTTTAACAATGTTGAAGAAATTCTGAAAGAAAAAGTAAAAAATCTTCCCCACCCCCCCCAAAGAAAAAAAAAAGAGAATGAAAGACACCAAAGACAACTGAGCGAAGACTAATTATTTACCTCTTCAATGACAGGCTGTATGGGTTGATTTTATCTTAAAAAAAAACATGAATGCATGTCTGACCAAGACACATTACAAATGAATGCAGAGCTGTTTGTCAGTACAGGCAGAGAAGCCATGTATCTTCAGTGTAAAATAACTATTACTTTGGAATAAAGCAAGTAGCTCCAGAAACACCACTCCTATCGAAGCACATTTTGCTACCCATCTGAATCCTGTAGCCGAATGGAAACTGGGAAGCTTTTTCTGCATCTGGGATACCTTCAAGGGCTCTCTCTAGTGCAGAGTTCTGGTGGCTAATAAGGGTTGAGCTCACATTGCTGTCCTTTCCCTCTTGAGACACTGAGATAGTCTTCACTGCCAGGTCAGTGTACAAAGCTTGTCTTTGAGACCTGCACTCCCCACAAAAAAAAAGCCAATGGCATCAGGAGCTAGCTGGAAGAAAAAGCAGGCAAAAGGCAGCAGTGAGAGAGAGTAAAAGTCAGTCACTAGAGAGCAGGGAGTATTTGGATCCTTTACAACAGGCTACAGCGTGTAAGGGAACAATAGGCACTGCCGATGAACACAAGCTTCTGGAGTGTCCCTAGAAGAGTGCAAGTGCAGTTCACAGAAAACAATGCCATGGAGGTCCACTCCACTGCTGTCTTGAGGTAACCTTTGCCAGCTCAAAGGGCAAGAAAATCTATCCAGAAAAGGTTTGTCCATTTGAAAAGAAGATGACAATGACTTTCAAGTGCTAGAATGGGACCCACTGTGATGGGAGAAGTGGCAGTGTGGAGGTGACAATGGCTTTTTCACCAGGTGACAAGATCATAAATGTCAATGGGGATTTCATTAGAGGGAAGGAAGGAATGTACAGACTAATAAAAGGCACAATGCTGACAGCAGCTTCTCCTCAACAAACATTTCCGGCCCACTCCTCTGTCATACAAGCAAAATTTATTGCCACTACGCAGTGCATTAACCCTTAATATATTGGCTAGGGCCCAGGGAATAGCTATTTCTATGCAAGTTATGTCCAGCGATAGAAAGACAAGATTTGGCTGCAGGGAGAAAGCTAGTCATATCCTGCCCATTCTGCCAGAGATCCCTCTTTGCCTGCTCACTCACCATCATCCAATTTCTCTTCCCCACACCTGCTGTTGTGTCCTGCAAGCCTAGAACCAGTTCTGTCCTTAGAAATTGTGGTCCTTAGTCCTCACTGCCAGTCTCTCATTGCAGGCTCTGATAATATGCCAGCTCCTCCACCTCCCAGCTCTACTGTTCGCCTCAGCCTGATACTGGCTCAGAGTGGCCCTTGAGCAATTCCTCTGCAAATGAAGATGCCGAGTGAGGTAATCGGTACTTAGCCCACAGCAGACCTCATAGCCAAAAAGCAACCATGCTTTAAGCACATGATGATCCACCGACTTGGGAACTCTTGATATTTGGAACAACAAAATCTTTCCCCACCAGCTTTTCTTTGCATTAATTGCAAACCACTCCTGTTTTGTCTTGATGCCCTTCTAGAAGGTCTCCAGGTGCGGGGTATCCGTGGATGTAACAGGGTTACCTCCTTTAGAAAGCCTATCCCAGTTTGTGTCCTTTGCTCCTTGTTTCCAGCTTCCCCCTCCTCTCCAGGGGGTTCTTGTCTCCCCCTCTCCCACTGCTCCGGGGAAATGCTAAAGCTAGCTCCTAATTAAAGCGGTTGCAATTCCCCACGGGAGCGGCGGCGCCAGGGCCTGAAGCCATCCTGTGTCTGTGTGCCCTGGAGACAAGCCGGCCACACTCAGACACCTTGCTGCTTGCTCTTCCTGTCACAGACTCTCCCATATTGACTCCAGCAGGTTTCTTCTGGGTTTGCTCATCTGTGCTCATCTCTCTGCAGCACTTCAGGCAGGGAATGGGGAGGTCGCTTGGCAAATGAAGTGAAGATCTCCCTGCCCTGAAAACAACGGAAGGGAAAGGCCCATGGGGGAAAGGAAGGACTGAAGCAAAGCTTCAGCTCTGCCTCGTGCTGTCTTCACAGCGACGGCATTTCCATTTGACTTGGTATTGTCCTTTGCCGAGGCCCAGCACGCTGCGCAGCGCCTGCCACTCAAATGGCACCGAGCGTGCAAGCCCCTTACTGCCCGGGTTAGTGCCTTGCAGGCGCCGTGTCCATGTCCTTGCCGTCAGCAGGCACACAGCGCATGGCCCACCCCATGACGCAACGCAGACCAAAAGCTGTCCCATGCCTCTCCCCATGTACGTTCCGCCTGCCGTGTCCACGCCCGTGGCCCCGCACCAGCGCAGCACAGAAGCATCTTTTGTGCAGCACCACAACGCTGCCGCTGAACTGCAACACCGCTTGTCATTCACAGGCACCCCGCCAAGCAGGGCCCGTGTTGTCTAACTACACGCACCCCTACTGCGGCCACTGCCCACCACGCAGGTGGCACAAGTAATAATACTCTGGCTAGAAATTTCCACCCCAAGTGTCTCTTGGAACGGGGAGACTCTTCATCTGGAGAAGACTCTGTAGCTGCCTCGTATACCAACAACATCTTTATTAGGTCCGGCCCAGGCGATGCACCAGAGGTACTGCCGAGTTTAACCACAGTGGGCCCCTCTTCATGTGGTGTGTGATGCCTTAGAGCCCCTGCTGGGAATTGGAGCTGCTCCTCCGTTCAGTGGGAGTGGGCGATACCGAGTGCCGGAGCCAGAGCTGCACCTCAGTGCTCTGAATTAAGCAAAACTCAGCTACAGAGAGGCCTCTTCCAATGCATTTCAGAATATATACCCAGCATATATGTTTTAAACCTTCTATGTAAACCACCATCAGACATGATTAGGTAAACACAGGCTTGGTCGAAATCATGCTCACGCACAAATACACATGTAAAACATATATTCCTCCCATCAGCCGCACACACACAAATGTACACGTGGATCCAAGTGGGAAAAAAGTGCAGAGACAAATGAAAGTTCTCTGAAGGTACCAAGGTCATGCCTCACACGCATTCAAACAACTTATGTGTAGTTACAGAAAACCTAGTGGTAGGAATTATCTCTCTATAGTAATGTTTTCCAAAGAATATGAGTGACTGAAGAACCTAAGGCTCATTTATAAAAATGAGGCAGACCTTACATGGCTGAAGCAACTGCGGAGCCAGTTCAAAGCCCTTTGTTGGTGTAAATGAAGTTCGGTGTTGCCACCTCATGGAGAAGCAACAAGGATGGGCCCTCGCTGCCTGGGGATGGCAAGCAGAGGGCAGAGCTGGAGCTGGGAGAGCTGCCATCCTCAGGGGTGCCGGCTGATGCCGGGGCAGTGAAAGGAGGAAGGGGAGCAGTTACTGCTCCCAGGGAGACAACGCACACCCGGGCATAGCCACTGGCTCACACAGCGTGGCCCACGCGCTTGGCGGTAGCAGGCAGCTCAGCCTCCGTGGCTCTGACACAGAAAAGTAGGCAGAGGAACAGTGACTCTGCTGCTGCCACCAGCAGTCTGCTGCCCAAGGCAACTGCCTGCTTTAGCGGTGCTTAAAGCTGGCACTAATCACACTGGCCTTGAATAAAGCTTAGGCTCAGGGGACTTGGCGGCTTTGGAAATGGTTAGCCTGTATTTACCTTTCAGCTGTGACAGACAAGAAGGCAGTGGGGCAAGGGAGCGAGGAAAATCAATATAACTGAAGTTGCCCAAAAGTTTCCATTCAATATACAAGAAATTGCTATGAGAAGGTAAACACACCTGCTGAGAGATTCAACCTAGCAACATCAGAAATTTGCTGTCAGGTGTTTCAATAGAAAATCTCAATGAAAAGAGAAAATTGGAAAAAAAAAAAGTAATCAAAATTTTCCGTGAAGCAATTTGAGTTTTCCTTATTGATTATTGCAAACCAAACCCAAAATGGTTTATTTTATCCCCAAACCAAAATGGTCTGGTTGACAATAAAATAAACATTTTGAGTTTGAAGTGCCATTATGGTGTCTTACGGGAATGACAGTATGATATGTCTCTTGCTCCTATTTCGTGTTACCTCCTCGGGTCTTCAGGTGGACTGCCTACCCCATGAGACACACTGGTGTCAGTCAGAGAGATTCCTTCACCATTGCAGCTGTGTGCCACCACCACCACAAGCAGTGATGTCTGGCAGGGGTGCTTGGCTCTTAAGGGAAATGAGACAGCCTCCTGCTTCCTAACAAAAAGGAAAGCAAATGGAAAAGGCAAGTGCAGAGATACACTGATAGCAACAGGCATGTGAAGATCCTTCCAGTTAAGATGTTTAGAGCTGGAGGTTCACACACTGTTTTTTCCACTGAGGAATGAGTTTGCAGCCAAATACTGACCCCACTAAACTGAGACCATCAACAGGTTTGTGAAAATAGCACAGTGTTAACCAAAAGCCTAAATAATAGCTTGTGGCTGAAGTCATTAAAGTTACACTAACCTGACTACCAGCAAACCTTACAAGCCCAGGGTACTTAAGGAACAATTAGTTGTTGTTTCACCCAATAAAGAATCATCAGAATTGACAGGGTCAGATAGAAGTAGTTCTTCCACATGGTGTTTAAATACATTTTTATCTTCCTATTATAAGTTGTTCAGGTCAGGAGTAGAAAATGGATTTCAGAAAGGGAATAGACCGTTTCAGCACTGGTGACAATGCAACATTGTAGTCTATCTGTGACTTTTGAATTGCCTTACCTGCTAATGGTTGAGAGTTTGGAAGATGTACTTAAAAAAGATTGCTCACTGATTGCTCTCTTCCTTACACCCTTCCCTCAGTATTTACAACTGGCCATGCTGAAAACATAAAAATGAACAAGGCAAGGTGTCAGTTTTTAGGCTATGCCCTATCACACAGCAGGAAACCAGCACTCAACCACATGTGCTGTCTTACACTGGAGTGAAAATGTCATCCAGCATTAGCTCAGCCAAATGCATCCGACTGCTGGTAAGAAATGCAGTGATGTTCCCAATAATTCCTGTCTCAACTCTCATCAAGGAATAACTATAATGTCTCCCCAAATCAAAACATAATCTGCTCAACAGGGAGCTAATAAAAGAAATCCAATTTTGAGGGGGAGAATGACAGGGAAATTTTTAGGCACATAAATTATTAATATAAAAAAGATGTTGTTGTTCAAAATAGCCCAAGCTGCTAATACATAGTTTGGAGTTACTTTCTGGACAACAACCAAAGCAGCCTGTCTAGGGACTGTAAAACTCATACTTTCATTAAAGTCATGAGTAAGAAAGACTTATGCCAGAGACTGCAGCAGTCTTGTTACCTTTTTCTGTGTGAAGCTGTGCAGAAAAGGAATACTGACTTAGATACTGAATAAGTAGTCAAACTAGAACAAGATTTTGTCTCAAAAAATAATTTTCTTCCTATGTAGAGAATCACTCATCTCAAAAACCTACAATCAGAAAACAAGATAGATGACATCAGGCATGATAAAATATCTATCTCGAAATAAGCAATTCCTACTGTTACTGCTCCTCAAAAAACAAACAAAAAAACCCCAAACCCAACCAGATGATTTGTTGCTGGCTGCCCATTATTGCAGCTACTTTGATTTGCAGATGTCCAAAGCAGACACGTCTAATGAAAACAGACTGATATTCCCAACCCAATGCCTCTATTTCAAGTTTCTATTTAGTGTTATGCAAAAACATACACACAGCAAGAGGATTAAATTTCCAGTCCCTGTATCAAAGCATATGGGACCAAATAATCCCAAAACTCCTTTTCCCACATTCCCATGCTAAAAGTCATGACCAGCCTATAAAAAGAGGACAGAGAAGATCTGCCGTGACTCAAGGACTATCTCTACCCTCTTCTCCCTATGAAAGCACAACCCTCACCAATAAATCCACCACTGTTTTTTTTTTTCTCCAGCAATATTGACTGAGTCAGTCAGTGCTGCAGCGTCTTTTGAATGTAAAGCCCTAAGAAGCTGCAGAGTCAACTTCTATTTCACAGCTAAGCGGACAGACTCAGAAACCATGGTGCTGTGCTCACAGACTGTAGTGACCACCAATGCCCCAGGTACCCTTGGAGCTTGCTGCGATCTGATTTGGCCCTAGACAGCCCATCTTAATCTATCACCATAGAAACCACCACATGCCTGGGCACAAGGCCACCTTTTCCTGGGACAGTCTGTGTTTCCAGCTCCACTAGAAGTGATTATTTGCACAATAAAAGCAGGTAATAGTGGTGAAATCCTGGCGCAGGTTGCCCAGAGAGGTGGTAGGTGCCCCATCCCTGGAAACATTCCAGGTCAGGTTGGACGGGGCTCTGTGCAACCTGATCTAGTTGAAGATGTCCCTGCTTATTGCAAGGGGTTGGACTAGATGACTCCTAAAGGTCCCTTCCAACCCCAACTATACTCTGATTCTATGATTCTATGAATATTCTAAGTAAGAACATACAGACTATAAACGGATTCTCCTGTATTTCAAGGAAGCCTTCTGAGATTTATTGTCCGTTGTCAAGACAAAAAAAAGAGTGGGCTTGCTGAGACATTGGTGCCATGTAGGACTATTGACCTTACTATTTCTCACCAGATGTGAGACAAGGAGGATATTAAAGATGATAACTTCTAACAGTAGCTACAGGGAAATGTACAACAGGATAAAGAACACCATGTACAGTAATATGCTCCATAGCCATTTTGTCGGCAAGGATGAGTTTGTCAACATACGAACTGCCTTGCTCACACAGAGACGTGCCATATGTTTTTTACAACCAATTATCTTCTCCACAGCTAGAACACATTCCCCTCCTAAGCCAAAACCTGCAACTCCTGGTCCCCATCAAAGTCTCTGAATGTGCAGTCTATCTCCTCAGAAAGAACCACCAACAAGAAAAGCAAAGCGAGGCAGCACATGCCCTTCCTGCAGCTTCCAGCCAGAGCGTGCCATGAGTGCCGTGACGAGGGAGCAGCGACCCACAGGGAGGAGTGGGCTCAGGGTCAGGCTCAGGCTCAAACTCTGCATTACCTGGCAGCCCCATGCCATCAGGACATGCCAGTCCCACTGAGCTACTGGTCAGCTGGAGACAAAAGCACTCTCTATCAAGAAATAGCCAGAAGGCTCCTTTCGATTCTCTGTTTTGGAATCAAACCTAATTTTAAAGACTCCAAATCTGCTGCAAAATTGAACTGTCGCTTTCAAGACAGCCACAATTAGGGCTGTGGGCATGGCACAGAAGCACCCAAGATTGAAAGTATTCCGCTTTAGAGAGAGAAAGACCTTCCAAGCATTTTAAAAAAGTCCCGAACGACTCGTAATTTTGAAAGAGGATTGCAGGTTCATTTGCAACCATCACTGAAAGAGAAACATAAACACACATCTACACACCGAGGCTGAGACACAGAGTGGAGAAGTCGGTCCTTTTCCCTGTGTTCTCCACCCCTAGTCCCTGAGAGTCAGTAACAGGCACCCTTGGGACGGCAGTTAACGGCGAAAGGGAATGGTCTCAAGTAACACTATAACCACAGTGTGCTGAAGGGGGCATTGGTGGCTCATGTAAGATGAATGCAGGGTGCCGAGCAGACCACACAAGGGCTGATGTGCCACCCAGCACACCACAGAGGAGAGCGTTGTCTGAGCTACCCGCTGTAATGACATGTTGCAATTTATTGCAAGTCTTGCATGGCTTAAAAAGGCTAGGAGCTTTGTCACTGAAGTCAACGGGAGTGGGAGCAGCTCCAGGGAGACACAGCAGTGAAATCCTGTTGTCACAGGGTCACCACAGAGAGATGTCAAGCATAAACCTTGTGAGTGTGGCTGCCATCTTCTGAACTGCTCTTCTGCAGGTGCTCAGAGGAACGCAATTCACTCCAAAGGGTAAGCAAGACTGGAGCTAAAACAAGATGGTTCAACTGCTAATACAGACCAAGCTGAAGGGCCACGGGTTTCTTTTTGATTTGTATTCTCTCCACTGATCTGTGACCTTTTCTGACCTCTCCCTCTGACCCCTCACCTCTGGCAGTCAGGTGGAGAATTAGTCACTCTAAGTAAGGACATAGAGCCTGGGGATGTGGTCCGTGTGGGTTTTCTTGGGATCAGGGCACTGAAATTCCCTGCAGCATGTGCTGCAGGTCATGGTGCTCCTTCCTTTGGCCGTCCGTCTTCCCTGGTTCCTCAGCATGAAGGGTCCTCATGTCAGAAGTGTTCTTGCTGTAAGGTAGGTAGGTTGTCCTAAGTTGGCTGCCTGCTATGCTTCATTTTTCCTAATGAGCGGCAGACATGGCGAGTCAAGCTTTTCCAGGTTGCTTCTCTGGTAACACTACTGAAAGGGTGAGACACTGTCCATGAGTTGCTTAGGGTATGCAGAGCTCCAGAAATTTTGTTCTGTCTTATGACTGAGCCTTGGCTGGACCAAATGCAGCTGGGACCATATGACTGACTTCTTACTAAACGAGAAGTTAATCTCATCAAAAGGCTCAATCAACGAACGCTGACTGCATTTCCTTAGGGTCTGCCCTGGTCCCATGTGAGGGACAACAGGGACACAGAATGGAAATGGATGGCTTGCTCCCACTGCGGCCTCTCTAGATTTGCAATTCAATTCAATAAAAGATGGAGCAGGCTGCTGAGCTGCCTTTGAAAGGGTCAGAGGGTTCAGAAGCAGCAGGAGGGAAGTGGAGGCAGGGTACAAGCAGGAGAAGAGCCAACATTATTCTTCTTCATTCCAGAGTGCACGCTCTGCTCCTGGGGCAGGAGAAAGAGCACCCCTCTGATCGAATTACCAGCAGGACCAGAAGAATAAGCAAGCGCTGGGTGGCTGTCACCCATATAATTTAGCAGGCGTACATGTGACTCAAGCTGGGGGGAGCAGCAGCTTACAGTCAGAAAACCTTTGCTTGGGGTACTGAAAACAACTTTTTTCACTTGTGTCCACACGACTGTTCTACCACCTTCAAACAGCTTTCCATGTTACAGCCAAAGGCAGAGCCAGTGTTTTATGTCAAAGCATTAGAGAGAGTTGATTTTTGTATGAGTTGCAAGGGGCTGCAGAGACCCGCAGAGACCCAGAAATATATACTGAAGTGTGCTAGGAGAGCCCTGTGACTTACCCCTTTGCCTCTAATCCCGTGAGAGGATGAAGTGTTGCTGTAGGCAGCACTGCCTAATTGCTGAGTGGCTAGCATGAATTACAACACTATGATGACGAGAGCAATCTAGTCAGACAGGAGAGGACCTGAAAAGCTTGTGGAGGAAACACCCTCATTTAACACCAAAATGTACAAAACTAGTAAGCAAGCTCTCTTCCTTAAAGTTTCAGATTGTCTTTCTTGCTGAAGTTCAGATGGTGCTAGTCACAAGAAGTCACAGTTACCTAATGCAGTATGTCATATTAGCTCGTGGTACAGTCCTGTCTCATACCCATAATGACAGAGACAGAGCTACAGGTTGTCAGCACCAAGCCTGTGCTAAACTATGTGATGAGGACTTTTAAAATCATACACTTTTGTTCAACTACGTATCTCTGGATCAGGCAGGGCAGTTGCTGGATGTGGCTCCATGCCTGCTGTTGGCAATGACATCAGACAAGATGATACAGGTGGATCTTTCCAGCCTTCAGAACTGGATCTTCGCCAGGTCCATTTCTTCCTCACTCCTTATTCCCCTCTCTCTTTTTTTTTTTTTTTTTCCCTTCTGACGGGACTTGCTACTGCCCAGTATCTTTGTGCTGTGTGTCTTCAGCCAGCATTGCACTGATCTCTTTCCCATGAGTCTTTCTCAAGACAAACTGACAAGAAGCAGACACATCAATGCTATTATGTCCCAGCTCCTGTTTTCCAGTACCAGCCCATTCCAGGAGAATACACAGGAGCTAAAGGGGGAGCTTCACCCTGAACTTCAGCATAAGAGAGGGAGCTGCAAAATGCAACACTGAAGCTTCTATGCTAAATACTTTGTGCTAGAGCAGGTATAAACACAAAACATTTTCAGAAAAGGGGGAAAGGAATCATAAGACTTCTCCTTCTCCAGCTGATTGTTTTTATCCCTCCAAATGGGAGCAGTGTTGCACCCAAACATATACCTGTTTTGCTCACTTCCACTAACAACAATGGTACACATTTTCTGCCTTTATCTTCTGAAGTTGCTTCAAGGCAATTTCTTGATTTCTTCACCGCTCCATAGTGTGAGCCTGGAAGCTTCATACAGCGGATGATTGCAAACAGTGTTGCTTAGACTATTACTGAGATGACAAGTCCTGACTAAACTAGTCATTCCGTGGAGCTAGACTTCTCCTAGTCCTACCATACTTCTACTTAAAGGCCAAATAGGCAAGACATTATTTATCTTCTATGCACTGATTTACCCATTTCTAGTGTATTCCACAGCAGTCTCTGCCCAAATATTTAGTAGATAGGATTCATCTGTGTTGCAAAACTATTTAAGAAAGCCAGCCATCTTTGCCAAAGATCAAGGCCAAAGCCAGAGCCTCCTCCATTTTTCTCTATTCATCAGGATTTAACTCTCATCTTTTCAGAGCATTCTGGCTCAGGCAGCTTCAGCAAAGTGCAAATTCCAGCTGCTGTGATCTCATGCATTCAAAACTCAACTATTTCCATTTTTGTGGCTACACGCTTCCTGTACTTTGAACTTGCTTTGAACTTTGGGCTCGAACAAACTTAGGAGCTTCCAGTCACAATCAGTGAGAATTCATCTAGGTGAAAAAAAGAACAGAAAAAAGATGTTCTCTGTGGATCAGACATAAAATCAGCCTGGGCTTCAGTCAGAAAGGTCAGATGAACTTCATAATGAGCCTTACCTGAGTTTTAAGCTTGTACCGACAGCTGAAACTAGTCAAATTTCACTCCGTTTCAGATTTCATGCACTTCTAGACCTCACCATTTTCAACATATATAATTTGGTTATTACGCCTGATTTAAAGAGCAGATATAAATTGTATCAGAAGAGAAGAAGGTGGCCAGACTATTAAATCCCTCCTCCGTTACTGAACTTTGACAAGGCCATTTTTTTCCGTAGTATGCTGAGGTTATTTCAGCTGGATGTAAAGTAGAAGTCACAGATCTCCATATGGTAAAGCTGTCTCAGTTGGGCCTTGATCCTGAAGGCTCCCCTGAATGGAAGGCCCATGGCTTGATGGAGGTCACTGTAGGTGTCCACAAGTGCTGGGGCTCACCTGTAGGGTGAGACCTTTGGCCTCGCTGTCTTCTGCCCCATGCAGCAAAACATACTGCTTTTTGGGCAGCAGCACATCCTGCCCCTGAGAGCCAGTGGGGCTACAGAGCTCTGTCTCCATGTGTGATATGAGAGTCTGATCTTATTTTCATGCAGCCACCCAAATGGAAAACAGCATAAAAGCTTGCACTCACAAGGTGAGAGGGCCATGGTTGTCTGATGCCAGCAGCATCCCAACCATTCCACCCTTCCTGGGTGTCTCCGTTCTTCACAGCCCACAAAAAGCAGGAAAGGACCCAAAGCTCTTTTTCCTCCCCATTTCTCCCTTGCCTTATACCACTTTCTATTATAAGGGCAGGGTGTGAGGTCTCATAGCCCATGATAGTCCATCTGACAGGTTCAATGACAGCATTTCTTCTCCTCCTTTCTTTCTGAAGACTGTTGCATGAGATCACGTGAGCTGCACCTATTTGATTTAAACCTGAATGACACTTACGCAGTGGACGCCGAAATCAGAACAGTTTCTCCGATTTGCTTCAGGCTGAGGGATGGAGAGGGCATTAGCACGACACAACAAAATGAGTCCAAGATTTAGCCCAGTGCAGCTTCTGTCCTCCTGTCCAGACCACATTTGCAAACCAAGCCGTCTTCTGCTTTGTCCCAACGGATTGCTGCAGGTGCACAAAGATAAGTGGTGTAATCTCTGTCTACAGAGATGCTCACAGCTCACGTGGAGGAGGTCCTGAGCAACCTGGTCTGACTTGCCCTGCCTTGAGCAGGAGGTGGGTCTAGAGATCTCCAGAGGTGCCTTCCCATCTCCTTTATCCTCCGATTCTGTCATCTTTCAAGTTGTTTCACTGATAAGTTTTTGGGCAAGAAGTGGAATGCAAAATGCTCATTATAAACATATAAATATATATAAATATATTAAAAATAGATGTATTCTCCCATATAACAAACTCTGGTCCTTATTAGAGAAATGTGAACTCTATTTTAGCTGGCGCTGTTGCATCTCCTTTTCGCTTCGGTTATACAAATCAGATAAAAATGTTCAGCAATGTCTCATGTCTACCTTTTTTCTTTCTAGTAATTCCTAGCTAGCTCAAAACAACTCAGATATACCGTGGGTGTAAAGTTCAGCTCCAACTCAGGTATTATTAGGAGCATCTACCACCTAAGAATTGTGATACAGAAAAGGTGAAAGAATTGGAAAGAAGAAAATTCCAATTAAAAATAGGAAGTGTAGAGTACAAAGAGAGATTGTGAAATGATGACGAGCAAGTATAGGAAAGACAAGCAGATACTGTCAAATAAGCAGCAGGAA
>NW_010516155.1:31897-34114 GCF_000687285.1 Phaethon lepturus
ATGGAGATTTTAATAAAAAAATACATCATAACTAAAGCTAGTCAGAAACTATTACCTTTTTCTCTGGAAACATTTTTGCAACAATATAAATTGCTAGGGTGTGTTTTTTTCCTAAAGGCTCACTGTAAAAAAAAGAGCTTTCATCAAACACAAAAACGTTTTCAGTACAAACAAGAAAATTACCTTCTTGAGATTTTTCTATTTCTTTGATTTTTTTTTAAGAAAGTACAAAGGAAAAGATTAATTATATAATTATATTTACATCTTCCACTGAATCTTCCACTGAAAAAAAGTTTCAGACACCTTATGCAAGGCGGTGGCAGCCCAGGGCAGCTTGGCTGTTGTCAAACCATTATCTTTCCAGCACTGCTATTTCACATTTGACTGTAAGAATTTTACACACGGTTAATATTCCTTGGGAGAAAAACCACACCACAAGAAGATTATTAGGGGGAAATAACTTCATATCTAAAAGGATAATTGCAGAGATCTACAAAGCTACAAGTATGAGTTTAACCTCCTTCCGTTCTTTTCTTCCACCCCAAATAATTCTCAGCTTTCACTTGTGTTTTCTGCAGCCATTAATGAAATCTTTCTTCCTACAATACCACGAACTGAGCTCTTCTATACACAGCAGCAAGGGCAAATAATCCATCATCTGGCCCCTCTGCAACTCATGAAATACTCAGCACCAGGCAGTCTTACAATACAAAAAGCTGACTTAATTTTTTCCTAACATAAGGCTGTAGATAGAGATAATGATACAAAGATTCAAATACTTCCTCTGGAATATTTGCTAAAGAGCTATTCTGTAAGAGGGGAAATCTCAGGAAGCTCCAGGTCCCAAAACACTGGTTTATCAAAAGCCCCAATTTGTGATGGTCAATCAAACTGGTGTTATCTGGAGTAGGAGGGGACACATGAAATCAGGATCTAGCTTCAGCCGGAGTTTCCTGCTTCCACTCCCTATTCTTTGCTCCTGTTCTAGCATTAGCTTGATTTAAGATTGTGCCATTAAGACTCAGGAGCCTAAGGGAGTGCCCAGAGCAAATATACAGATTCTTCTTACAGTTTTGCAGGATCATAAACCAAGGATGTGCTTCCTATCTTTGCCTATAGGACCCTTTATGAAAATGGTTGCCAGGATTATTCCTGCATTTTATTCTGGGGGTTGTTCTTCTCATGTGGAGGAAGTCAGCTGGAGAAGCTGGTGTTGTGCAGTTCTCAAAGTAGTCATGTTTCCAGAAGGCGGTGCGGCAGGGACTACAAGCAATGTCCCCGGGGAGGAGGAGGGAGAGGAGTGGATCGGCTGGTACATTTTTTTTCCGCACAACTCAGCCTTACTCTCTTCAGCTGAGGTGGCATTGCTGTGCCATGCACACCCCGGGTCTGAATAGCCAAAACTGTCCTATCACACAATTGCACCCTCCCGCATCCTGTCGTTCGGTACCCTGAGCTGTGGCATCTCATTTCCAGCAAGCCTGTGTAGAGAGCTATTGTTGCTGTTTGACAGATGAACATGAAAAAGAAAAAGACAAAACATTGTAGTAATTCTGATCTGAGCCAAAATTTAAATGCTTGGGGGACTTTCTTTGCCAAATCAGTGCACAAACAAACAGTATTTATTTCCTTACTTTGGCTCGAAGAAAACATCTCATTCAATTCAAAAGGAAACGTTCCCTTTCCATTTTCCGTAAGTTTAACAGAAACAAACGATAGGAATAAAAGACCAGAGGAAGACATTGCTTTATTCAGCAGTGCAGTGTTAAAAAACATGAAGCACAGAGGGGCAGCTTTCTCCATCTGATGGGACTGTGAAATATTTGGGTTTCCGCATTTTAGATCTACCTCCTCTGCTATAGGAGGTTCTTATGTAAGTTAAGGTCAATCTTCACACTGCTCTGCTTCATACTACACGTGCAGTGCATGTAACCAGCCTCTTTATAAACCCCTACAAAAAGGATTTAAATACATTCTAGAAAGTGGAACAGCTCCAGCAGGAGGAAATAGAAGAGATTTACCCCAGAAAATCAGGGGTGGAAGTATAATTTCAAATCGATGAGGCAGAGGCAAGGATAGAGTCTGTCTCCATCGGTGTGAGTGAATGCCTGGAGCAGACAGCTGCGTTAACATGGGCCCTTCCTTGTCATCCTCCAGTTTAGGAATTTAGCTTCTTACTCCTTTAAAAAAACACAGAATCACTAAGGTTGGAAAGGA
>NW_010516156.1:0-27037 GCF_000687285.1 Phaethon lepturus
TTTGTGGGTGTTTTTTTTTTTCTTCTTTTGCTATAAAAGTCCACGTTAAAATCTTTGAAATCTAATTTGCCAAGTGCGGATGACGGAGGGCCGTGCCCAGGAGATGCCGCGGAGGAAGGTGCCGACGCAGCCCGGGAGCAGCAGCGATGCTGACGGAGCGCTTTCGGCCGAGGGCGTCTGTGCTCCCCCCACGCCTCGATCCCCCCAGGCCTCGCCCTGTTCGATCCCGCGTGGGGGGGAATGGGGGGCTAAGGCGTTGCCTTTTTTTTGTTTTGTTTTCTTTTAAATCTCCTCAGAATGAAAGTCCCGTCACAATTTGGCTTCTCACTCCTATGAGAGCAGAGTGGCGCTATAAAAATGCACTTAACACGCATCCTCTGCTAGTATTTTTTTTCTTTTTTTTTTTCCTTTAAAAAAAAAAAAAGTTAACAAAACCTTTGCTTCCAAAGCTGGGAGACTCAATGCCACCTGATTGCATCTCTGGAGAGGCGTAAAAAAATTATTCGCGTAAGAGACGAGGAAAATCACCATGATCCTGCTCAGGACATCGTCACTGTTCCAAGGTCACCACTTCCACTGCCTGCCCGTCCATGGTGACGGCACTGTCTGCTATCCTCGTGGTAACGGGTGCCATCGCCACCTGAACGGGGCCGTTGCCTTGGGCCAGGCTGGTCACCACGGTCTGGTACATGCTGACGGGGATCTGGACGAGACCTGCGGAGAGAAAAAAATAAATAGGAGCAGGGTTGGGAGGGAATGACCGGCATGAGGGATGCGGCTGGCATGGGCATGTGCCGTGGTGCGATCCCCAGGGGTTTGGGGGCTGCGTTTGACACGAGGAGTGCTGCTCCAGAGGTGATCCTGTGGATCATCAGAGTAGTCCCACCTGGAGTGCCGCATCCAGCTCGGTGCAAGAAAGACATGGACCTGCTGGAGCGGGGCCAGAGGAGGCCCCAGCAATGCTCCGAGGGCTGGAACAGCTCTGCTGGGAGGACAGGCTGGGAGAGCTGGGGGGGCTCAGCCTGGAGCAGAGAAGCTCCGGGGAGACCTTCCTGCAGCTGCCAGGGCTGAAAGGGGCTGAGGAGAGAGATGGGGACAGACTTTTTAGTGGGGCCTGTAGCAATAGGACAAGGGATGATGGTTTTAAACTAAAACAGGGCAGATTTAGACTAGATCTAAGGAAGACATTTTTGACAATGAGGGTGGTGGGGCAGTGGAACATGTTGCCCAGAGAGGTGGCAGATGCCCCATCCCTGGGAACATGCCAGGTCAGGTTGGACGGGGCTCTGAGCAACCTGCTCTGGTTGGGGATGTCCCTGCTTATAGCAGGGGGTTGGACTAGATGGCGTTGAAAGGTCCCTTCCAACCCAAATCGTTCCACGGAAAGCTGGCAACTGGGGAAGACACCTGCCTCCCACCCAGCAGTCTCCGTGCTGGTGTAATTATTCATGGCTTGGTGGCCTCGCTGTGCCGGACTCGCCCGCCACGGTGCCATGTGGGATGGGAGCAGGGATGGGATGGGGTAGGTTGGGGTGACAGTGTGGTGAGTTCAGCCTGCACCGCAAGGAGAGAGAATAAGGTTAGAATAAGGGTAAGGAGGAAAGAAATAAGACATTTTTGGAGGAGGAACCCGAAGAAGATGCTGGGATGGTACAACAAGTACCTGTACAGCCAGCCCCGTCAGGCCGTTTTGCTGGAGGCAGAGATTGCTCCCACACATTTCTCCTGCAGCCGTGAGCGTGCCACCACACAGCCCAGCAGTGGTCACCCACAGATGAGGAACATACTTCTGAAACACATTTTTCTACTTGATTTGCCCAGAATTGGGAGTCCTGGGGCTGAGGAAGGGATAAACTCAGCTTCTCCCCTCTGCAAGACTTCCATGCCCTTTAACTCCGTGCACCACTCGAACACCTTCCCCCTTTCACAGCACAGAAGGATCCCATCGCCGTGTGGATCACAGGAGCATCGCCCGTCCTGCCGGCGAGCCCCGGTACAGCCACCAGCCTCTCGCAGACATGGTGCACAGCCTCCTGCTCACTCTCCATCCCAGCCGGGTCCTCCTGCCTTCACACCCAAACAGGTGAAGGGCAGCATGAGACCAGTGAGCCTTGGCCAAGCCATACTGGCTCCAGGCACTGGCTATAATATGACATGTAACAGAGATAAAGGAAAGCAAACCAAGTTTCTCAGCCCTTCCCCCCTTATGGAGGGGTCCAGCAAAGTAGGAAACACCTTCTTCCTAAGGCTGGCTCAGCTGCAGAAAGGGATCAGATGCTCCTGAGCTGGAAAAGTTTCGGGCATGTTTTTGGCCACGGAGGAAAGCACCACTGTGCCAAACGCAGTGAGTCCCGGTTAGCTAGGTAACACCAACCAGGGTGACAACAAAACAACGAAACCCCTGAGGATATTGTGATGCCAATGATGAAAAGAGGTGGAAAAAATAGCAAGGAACAGTGGTACTGCTTGATACAGCCAGGCAGGGCAAGGGGAATAGCAAATCCCACAGGCTGGCAAGATAAAGTTTGTGTTTCTACTCCAGTATTATCTGCCTGTACCCACCACTGCCTTTGGCTTGGTAAAGCATTGTGTAGACAAGCGAGCCTGTAAACGCTACTCTGTACATGACATTTCTGAAACTACCCACACCCCTGTTGTGGGGAAAAAAAAAAGCTTTTAGGGGTCAATGACTCTTCCCAGCCAGCAGCACAGGATGGCCAACCCCTGAAACAGCATTCAAATGGTTTAAGACAGCAGGTTCCTGACCCAAGCTTTCCCAAAACAGCAGTACAATCTTTTTTCATTCAGGTTTCTGTGGCAGAGAGCAGACCTCTGTCCTGCCAAGGGCACTCATTTAATAACACAAGGCAGGAGCACACAGCTCGGTGTCCTCAGATAACTTACTGTACAGACAGGAAAGCTTATGAGTTAATCGTGCTGACCAGGTGGGTGACCCCGGCGAAGCACAGCCGTGCTTTGCAGTTCTTCAACATCCCTCCTTTTGCGATATCAAAGCATTCTGCGGGTCGTAAAGTTACGTGAAGCCCCAGCCAAAGGGCTGCCCCACACCAGAAGGGCTATGTCTGTGTTTGTCTGGGTCACAGCCCAACCAAGGGATCGCTTTCCTGGTGCGATGGTTCAACACCGACTGCTAGGAACAGCATGGAGTCAGAAGGTACAAAGCTCCCGGGGTGCTTTCCGACAGATGAGAGTTTTAGGCAACAAAACACTGAAATGAGAGTTCATGCTCAGCCCTCTTGAAGAAAATCTCCTATCAGACCCTTCAAGGAAATGTAGCACATCCCTGTTTAAGTAGGTGCTGGCACACACCTGAAGTTCTGGCCTGGGATGCACCTAAAATCCCCACTCCCAACCAACAACCCAACTAAGCCCTTTGGGTTACTTGGGTTGTTAACCCAAAGGAGACTGTTGGAGCTCTCAAATGACAGTCTACTACCCATGGCCAACCTAAAGACCAGAGTCCTCACTACCCTCATGGAGCACAGAGCACACAATGTTAAAAGCCTCATCCCTCCGTGCTGTTCAAACGCGCACATTGACCAGAGTAGGGCTGCCGCCAACGACGGGTGCTATCAAAAGATGGTGAGATGTGAAGACCTAAACAGGTTTTTCTTCGGAGAGGATGAGTTTGTGTCACCCAAGGTTTGGCCGCATCTTGGAGTGCACGTATGAGTAGGGAAGTCTCCAGGAGAGATGGCGACACACAGATCCCTTTCTGCATGGGATTAAACTAAATCGCCTCAGCATCTGACGTAGCGGCCTTCCTGCCAGGGGTGGTAACAAACCAAAGGAGGAGAGGGCTGGAAAGTCTGCTGTGCATTAAAGCAGAGATGATCGCCCTTGGGAGAGAGACGATTAAACTACTGAGATACTGTAATCAGGTCTAGGATTGGCCCTGCACTGCATCTGCTCAGACCTGCACCCTGATTAGCCCTAATCTAGCTGGCATATGTTAATCTAAAGCGTGGATTTCAGACCCTTTCAATTGTATTAAAACAAGGAAATCCATTAGACAAAAAAAAAAAACAAAAACCACAAAACCAAAAAACCCAACAACTTCTTGAGTCTTTGAAAAATACATGTCTGCAAAGAAAGTGGAGCCGTGCTGGGGTGCTCTGCAAGGAATGGGGCACGCACGCAGCCCCGCCGAGCGAGGGAAGAGGGATCCTGTCGGATCACCCATACAGCTCGGGAGGGATGACGACAGAAGTGATGAATCATGCACCAAGTGCCGCAGCCCACGGCATTTGCTTCCCCTTCATGAAGCTGTCCAAAAATCCCCTCTGGAAGACGCGGTGGGTGAGGCACAAAGCCCAAGCACCTCCATCCCTCTGTGAATCACCTCTTCTTGGCCACCAACCTCACCTCCTGTCCTCGGCAGGGACGAGGAGCCAGCTCCCGCTGGCTGGGCACAAGGACAGCATCTATGCAGGGAGCTGGGGCAGAGCCAGCACCAAGGTCCTGCCTCTGACTTACCTGCAGCGTGTCAGGGAAAGATTTTTTTTTTTTTTTGTGGAGTCTCAGCTGGTTTTGCTAGGAAGGAAGCTGACAGCCATGGAGAGGAACGGATGCTGTGGCAGGACATGAGGCTGGCCAAGGGAGAAGGAAGGCTGTGGCAGGCCTCAGGGGTTGAGATGGTCACCATGAATCAAAGGATTAGAGCAGACCAACTCTGAGCCGGCTGCGGCTGTACGCTAATGCTGGGTCAGACTATATTAGAGGCTGCATTTTAGCTGGGGGACTGTGACAGGCCATAGGAGATAATGAGAGTCCAGCTGTTTCAGCAGAGAAGAAGTTACAGCTTACAGAAGAAGAAGGGTAAGGGTTAGGCTCTACCAGTGACTGGAGAGCCACAGGATTCAGAGACCAAAAGTCATGCAATGGCTGATAGAGACATCTTACCTGGCATGGAGGGCAGATCAGCAGCAGCATAAGAACAACCGTTTTGATCCTAAGTTGCTGGTGACTGCATTAAACCACCACATAGGGCTTTGGGGGAGAAGGCCAGGTGGGTGGGATGATTCAGTGCCCTGGGAATTGGTGTCGAGGTTCAGCAATGCCCTGGACATCCAGTACAGTCAATGCTCTGCTCTGGGGACCAGAGTCATCAGTGCCAGTTTCTGCCTTGCTTTAACACCTCTTCACCCTTGAGATCAAACCAAATGCAGCACAAGGAAGAGATACTACCAGCGTCTCCAACTGTTGGGCACATTCCCAGTCCTTCAAGATCTGGAATACTGTCCTACTCAGCGACACAAAACATGTCTTTTTTTTTTCCCCTGGTATCTTAAGGTTGAGTCCATTCCCCAAGGGGCATTCTTATCTCATGTTCAGTGTCTGGTAGTTTAAAGTGGCTCAGGCCACATGCTAAGGTGCTCGAAGTACACAGCTAATTAGCCAAGCACATCCACTCTTCAATGCCCCAATTCCACAAACTGGTTCTTTCCTGACCAATGATGAGGTGAGGATTACACTACCCTGGCTGCTGATACCTCATTGTTGTGTTATTTGACCACACCTGGAGACCAGTGCTGAAGACCCATTTGTCAGCATCTCATGTGGTTCCACATCTTATTTAGCGGATATCTCATTCCAGGTATGTAGCAATCACACCAGATGTGGATGGAAGATGGGCTGGAATGCCAATGCAGATCCTACCACCACAATGGTCCCATCAGTGAAGAAACCGTAACAGCCCAAGGCAATCCTGGACAAAGCTCTGTCTGAAGCTTGACTCTAAGCATCAGCTTGTGACCTGGCAGCAGATGGTGTTAAGAGCCTTGCTGCCATATCATAGCATCATAGAATAGTTTGGGTGGGAAGGGACCTTTCAAGCTCATCTAGTCCAACCACGTTGCCATGAGCAGGGACATCTTCAACTAGAGCAGGTTGCTCAGAGCCCCGTCCAACCTGACCTGGGATGTTGCCAGGGATGGGGTATCGACCACCTCTCTAGGCAACCTGCGCCAGGGTTTCACCACCTTCATTGTCAAAAATTTCTTCCTTAGATCTAGTCTGAATCTCCCTTCTTTCAGTTTAAAACCATTATCCCTTGTCCTATCACAATAGGCCCCGCTAAAAAGTCTGTCCCCATCTTTTCATCAGCCCCTTTCAGCCCTGGCAGCTGCAGTAAGGTCTCCCTGAAGCCTTCTCTGCTCGAGGCTGAACCTCCCCAGCTCTCCCAGCCTGTCCTCCCAGCAGAGCTGTTCCAGCCCTCGGAGCATTGCTGGGGCCTCCTCTGGCCCCACTCCAGCAGGTCCATGTCTCTCCTGTGCCGAGGGCTCCAGAGCTGGACGCAGCACTGCAGGGGGGTCTCCCCAGAGCGGGGCAGAGGGGCAGGATCCCCTCCCTCACCCTGCTGGCCATGCGGCTTTGGAGGCAGACATGAATGCGTGGTATGCTCTCATTACGGTGGCAGTGTGAGTTTACAGCTGGCCAGTCAGGTTCTGCAAGCCTTGAAATGCACCCTGGAGTAGAAAGGTCTTCACTGATACCAAAACAGGGGTCATCTCAATAACCTGTATGGACAATGTGGACATTCAGTGTAATGCTTCTGAAAGCTTGATCTTCACACTAAATGCCATAAGGCACGCAGAATGGCTGGGAGAAACCGAACAGTGTGTCATCTCAAGGGACATCTCAGCTGCCAATCACTCAGTGAGAGAGAGATGTCCTATTCCCAGCTGAGATGAGCTCCTCTGGTGAATGTCTTGGCATGGCCCTCTACACCATGGAAAGGCTGAACGGCAGGACCTTGCACGTAACCTTTTCTGCCTGGTACTCTTAACAGGAACACAAGAACAAAGTCCTGGAGGATCAACAGACAGGAACCAGCCCTATTCGTGACCAGACAAGACAACAGCATCCATTGTCCCCATGTTGAATATCAACTCAAGAAAGGAAACAGCCTCCTCTTTCAAAAAGTACAAAACCCTCCTCTTTGGTAGCATCAGCTACAACAGAGAGCTGATCCCCTGCCAAAGCAAACTCCGGTGGGAACAGTCTCTGGAAAGGGAGGGCTGTGAGCAAGCAAAAGGCAAATGGAGAAGCATTACCATTTGGTCCCTGCATCAGGGAGCCAGGAGTCTCAAGCAACGCTCAGCCCTGCTCTGCGGTACCGAGCCAGCCTAACCCCAGGAAGACTAGGAAGGAGAGATGGTGCAAATCTTTTCAACACACCTTTGGGTAGGCTGGTGAAGAAAGAATTTAAGAGGGATGCTGTTATAGGAGTTGAGTTCATGGTTGTAAAAGCTGTGAAGCCACAAGAAACACTGCTCTGAGTGTTGAGCATGGAGGAGTAGGGGGCACAGGCCTGGAGCACAAAAATACTTGCTCTTGGGATTTCTTTTATGGGGCAAAATAGAAAATGCACGATGACTTCAGTGATCACATTGGAGCCCTTGACAGAGCAGAGGATATCATGGCTTTTTTCAGCTAGGTGACATGACCTTATAAAAGGCCAGCTTGTGGCCAGCAGGGCGAGGGAGGGGGTTCTGCCCCTCTGCCCCGCTCTGGGGAGACCCCCCTGCAGGGCTGCGTCCAGCTCTGGAGCCCTCGGCACAGGAGAGACATGGACCTGCTGGAGCGGGGCCAGAGGAGGCCCCAGCAATGCTCCGAGGGCTGGAACAGCTCTGCTGAGAGGACAGGCTGGGAGAGCTGGGGGGGCTCAGCCTGGAGCAGAGAAGGCTTCAGGGAGATCTTAGTGCAGCTGCTAGGGCTTAAAGGGGGCTTAGAAGAAAGATGGGGACAGACTTTTTAGCAGGGCCTGTTGCAGTAGGACAAGGGGTGATGGTTTTAAACTAAAACATCTAGTCTAAATCTGCCTTTTAAGGAGGACATTTTTCACAATGAGGGTGGTGAAACCCTGGCTCAGGTTGCCCAGAGAGGTGGTTGATGCCCCATCCCTGGCAACATCCCAGGTCAGGTTGGACGGGGCTCTGAGCAACCTGCTCTAGTTGAAGATGTCCCTGCTCATGGCAGGGGGTTGGACTAGATGGCCTTGAAAGGTCCCTTCCAACCCAAACTGTTCTATGATTCTATGAAAAAAACCCCAGGACCTTAACTGAGCTGCATGTCCCCTTCCAAAAGGACTCCACAGCCTGCTTCAAATCTTCAGAAGCCACGAGCCACAGTCAGCTGCTGTTGCTCTTGGGGATCCACTGGCACCAGGAGCACACTCAACACCAAGGAGAGAAAGCAGATCCAATGTGATGGATGCCAAAGTCAATACATCTTGCTCTGTTCTCTTGGACACCAAAAAAGGCGTAAGTGTTGAAAGTTGTCCAGTTTATCATTTGCTTTGAACATCTGCAAGGACTGCAGAGTCAGGAAACCACTGTGAGTGGCCTCACAAGTCTCCTAGACCCCTGCTTGAGCTCCGAAGGCCTTACAGTGCTCATGCCAACAACAGAGAAGGCTAAGAAAAGTGAAATTTTCCACTGGACTTTCTTGACTGTTGACCTCCAACTCCTCCAGAAGACTTTTCTCGCTTCAGTCTTCTCAGCTAGCACTGAGGGGAAACTAGTACAAACTTCTCTTAGCACGATCCTACCGTAGCATTTCACACTAGATATTCCTGCAACTTCTTTTTCCCCTCCTCTGGAGGCACAAGGCTGAGCAGTCCAACCAAAATTCCTGTGCTCAGGAATGCACTACAGGGCCCTAGCGCACAGGTCAGCAGATATCACTTCATTGCTACATTTCGTTCAGAGCCAGAGGCGACTTTTGAAGACACGATGGAAGAATTCTCGTAGACAATTCAACATGACCAGTGTACAGATTTTAATACACAAAAAACAAGCAGGAAAATGCATTGCTAGAGGACCTCCGAACCACGAAACATTTGCTCTTGGTGGGTAGCACAATGAAAGGGCGCTGGGCATGCTTAGATCTATATACCTAAGCTAGCCTGTAAATACATCAAGGCTGATGAAGATAAGCAGGGAATAACTTGATCGTTTTTTCCACAGTGGGACAGAATAGATACAAGCTTGAAGTGCAGCATGGAAAGTTGCACTAAACATTAGAAGCGGAGCTGGGGCGGGGAACAAAACCAGACAACCACTAGACATAAGGTTAGTGAAGCTCTGGAGCAAAGTCTCCAACACTGAAGGTCTTTCAGAGCCAGCTAAGACAGATGCTGGCTCAGGCAAGACGCTGGGTAAACTCTCACTTGAATTCCTTTCAGCCTGGTATGTGAACAAGGTTTTCCAGGCTCTGTTTTATGTAAAGATTTTTTGGTCCACTGATGGTAGTCACCAACCAAGCAAATCTGAGACACCACTAGGATACACAGGACAAATCAGTTGGCACTAGAGGTATTTCTTGACAGTAAACTTGGTTCACATTCAACCATGGGATATATCTCATTCTCCCAGCCGTGTATAATTTTTTTTAGCAACATGGCAAAACAGGAGGGACTCTGTTATGCTTCACTGCTACTGGTTTTAAAAAAGACAGTCATACAAACAGAATATTGAGCAGCTCTGTCCAGCTGTTCAGAGTCACATACGTGTTCTGGCAACATGGCAGGTATTGTTGCCTACAGTAAAGGTAGCACAACCACCAGTACTTAAATAACCATGGAGAAACTGTGTCCTTCAACCAAATCCTGGACTAATGACCATTCCTGTCCTTCCCGAGACAGGTAAGTGCAGTGCTGGAGACTACCTGGTGTTACTGCTAACACAAAAGAGCACTGTTCAGTATGCACATTAAAAGCTCCCACAACAGATTTTTATTATATCCACATTGCTTTGCATGGGGAAACTGGCTTGCCAAGATTTCCAGAAATTATCATCTTGACCATGTCCCTTTCAGGGCACTAACTTGAGAGGCCTTCAAGGGCGGGGAAGGACAGGCAATGGGCATGAGCGTGTGTCTTCAGAAAAACAAACCAGATCTCTCTAACAAGTTTAAATCACGCCAGCCAAAATGAGTGCTCTCAAAGTCACGTTACCCTAAAAAATACTCTGACCATAGAGAAGAAACATCCGCAAACTAAATGTGTCCCTTAAGATACGAGGTGTTGACATGACACCATGGATGGGATTTCACCCAAAGTCAGCTGCAGAAATCAAGCATTTCAGGAATCCTACCACACTCAGTAGTGACAAAGGAAGCAGAAGACGTCTCTTAACACAGGCACCTACTTTAAGATAAGACAAACTGTCTTCTGAAAGCATGCCCCTCTCCCCGCCCCCAACTACCACTATAGCATCAATGACAACTGAAATTAGATGTCTCTTAGGACAAGATGATAGTTGGAAGGATTTTCAACATCAGAAATGGCTTAGTGGCAAATCCCAAAAAGCCTGTGCAGTGATTTAAGCTCTGAGAACTTTCTAGGCACACAACAGTCACCGAGTGCCATTCATTTCAAAACAGAAAGAAGTGTTCCACCTAATGATAATTTGAAAAAAGCTGCAGTCCTCATTCTGCTTGCTGACCGCAACCATACCTCAAGATCATCCATCATCTGTCTTTTCAAGAGCGATTCTGGTCAAAACCACAACAAAGAGTAATGTAACAAGGCACCTGAAGTCTTGATAGCAAAGTTGAGTCATGGCAGCTCACAGACAGAGCACTAAACCGAGTGTTGCAACCTAGGTTACATCATAGCCTTGACTTCTCCTTAGAACAGAAGATAAGCACAGGAGACAAACCAAGATGTAACAGTTCTGTCAACAACTGTATGGGATGTAGGAAGGACAGCCACTGTTTCCTTCCCTGCATCCAAACCATCTTCATGATCATATCGTCTCTCTGACTGTCCAGACTGTCTCAGACTGTGCATCACCTACCTGCTTAAATTGTCAGTGACTTGTTCTTTCCTTAGCCTTGGCTCCTCTTGTTCTGTTTCAATGACCTCTCCTTCTCTGCTCGTTCAGAGCAGTGGGAGCTGCTGTCTCAGTGACCAATAAAGCCTGGCTGATCTGGAACCTCAAGCTCTACGCCATCAGAAAGGCACGGGCCAGGATGCAACACCATGCTTATAGGGCTCATTCTTCCTTCCACTCATTTAGCTTCAGCAAAGACTGCTAGATGCTTGGCATTTTGCGTCAAGGTGTTGTTTTAAAACCCAAGTCTGGATGTTTGTTTTTTAACTTATCCGCAAGTCTCGGCTGGAGACCAACCTTCCTTCCCTAGCTGTGAGAGGACAGCTCATTGCACTGGCATCTTTGATACATATCAACTTTCTTCCTCTCTACAAAGAGGAAAGGGTCACAACTTAGCCAAGATCTGAAACACCCTTGGCTTAACGTCCCTTACTCCTCGGTCTTTTACCTTTGCCTCTATGGCAGAGGAAGGCAATCCATCCTCACAAAGGGACCACTCAGTTACTTGTGGCTCCTTTCAGCAGATATGGCAGGGCAGGCATGTCTGCACCTCCCACTCTGTTCAATATACAGTCCAAGGGAATACAAGCCCAGTCTTCATCCCGGAGAGATGACTTAGACAACACCACTCTCCCTTGCCAAACGACTAACAAGATCCCTGAAGAGGATTCCAAAGTTTTTGGGGGTTTTGAGTTTTTTAGGTTTGTTTTGGGGTTTTTTTTGAGTTCTTTTTAAGTTGCAGTACTTTGAGACAAAAACACTGGGACTGGGATTCCCAATTTACAGGAGTCTCTGTTGCTGGAGGGGACAGCCCAATCTATCAAGTGACATACAGACAAGGACTCAGCTATGCTCATGTAATTGTATCCTCTGAAGCCCCAGCATTTCCATGGAAAGGGGAAGACCCCAGTGAGCCAACCTGATACCCTGGATCTTCCCTGGCACAGCAAAGACCCATAGTCTTCACGTAGTGGTGACAAACATCGCCTTCACCGACGACACTTCACAACTGCCATGCATCTCTGTCTTTGCAGCCCTTTCCTGACATACCAGAAGTCTTCCATCTGAAATCATCTGCAGCGAGGATAGTAACATAAGGAAAAACTTGCAATTATTTTTAACATTGGAAATTATTAATCTGAAATCGCAGGTCTTCCATTTTGTTCTCATTTTGAGGTAGCTGAAAACTCCCATGGAGAGGATGCTTGAGAAAGAAGGCAAAGCAGTCTTGGTATCCTGACGGTGGATTAGCTTCATGCCTTCATCCCTTGTGTCTTACATAAGGTTACCTGTCCCTCCCACTCCCCTCCATGGAGTATTGAATTGAGGGTGAATTTAGAGCTTGATAACAGGAACTGGACATCAGCTGAGGCAGAATAAAGCTGTGTCTGTTCAAGCTCAGTTCTTACCTAGACCTCACACACTAGTGCTGGGTCCCCAGGGTAAGTGACTCTGAAACAAAGCCAATTTGGTGTGTAAGAGAGGCAACAAACATGCAAGGAGTCTATGTGTCTTCCTGTGAAAAGAAAGGTTTTTTTACCGGACTCCACAGACGAAAGCTTAGCAAATAGCCCTTCTAAGCTTCCTTGATCGGCTCGCTTTGCTGTGGAGTGAAGGGCACATCTGATAAGATTAGCAGTCTATCATTGTCAATCATGTATATAGGAAACATAGTTAAAAATAGAGAAAGTATAGCAACCCCTAATGTCTGCTCAAGTTGGGATTCGCTTTCCTTACGATCTGTTTTCTGTTAATAAAAAACACGGAGCAGACAGGTGTTATCAGTGCAAAGCTGCTCAGAAAGTAGAGATAGGAAACACCTAAGAATAAATTAAGAGTCTGCTCCTCCTATGAGAAATCAGATATTAAACTGATAATTGGACAGGTGGGCAATACAGCACCTTAAAGTTTCTGGACAAGCTTCTAATAAGGATGTCTACTATATTTTGCCATAAACACTTCACTGACTTGCCTGCTATGCTGTTAACATCCACAGGGGCTCTTCCAGAGAAAGAATTGCCTATCGAGACTCATCCCACCTTTAAAAACAGCCTTTAAGGCCCTTTTATATGGTTTTATTAAAAGCTACTGTGAGAATGAAGGCAAGGTACCATCTAAAATTGATAAAATGTTATATTACTTGAATGACAAGAGTCCATTTTAGAATGAAGTAATTTGAATTTAATTATATTTTTTAAAGCACTGAAATATTGCACATTCTAATGAAATATTGCACATTCTAATGAAGCAGATAATTATTTGGCAGACCTTCTGCAGGTACAACATTCTGGGCATCCTTGCAAATCATCAATAGTGTGCAAGGGGAATGCAGCTACATATCGAGTGTCTACAGTCCAAAATCTGGTGAACTTCAGCCGGCAGAAGCATCACACACACACAAGCTTTTGTATCTACCCTCCTGTGCTGTGTGACACACAGGACAGCCTACTACTTTACTTAGGTTTCTGCTACAACGTTCAGCCTATAGTTTCTGAAAGCTGATGGGTGCTGAGGGAGTACTTGTGGGGTTTTCTCTCCTTTGCATTGCTGCTTTAACTCTGCATCGTGTCCGTGACCTTTAAAAAGCCAAATTTTACAAATCCAAAAATCACAACATCCCCACAACCCCATACATGACCACAGTACCACTGCTTGAGCGTTATTAATATACAGGCTCTGAGCCCAGCTCTGTCCTGCTCCTCACTAATTCTTTACTTAAGTAACAATTACAAGAGAGCTCGGCTGGCGTAAGGCTGGCAGGATTGGGCCATAAGATACCAGCGCATCCCAGAGGCATGCGCATCTCTACCCGACAGCCCAAACAGCGTCCAGGCATAGAGCAGCGGCCGAGGCAGCCGTTACAGCATGCCTGGACGTAAACATATATCCAACGTCTGACATCTTCCCCTTGAAAGAGTGAAAGGAGGCAGGCAAAAAAAAAAAAAAAAAAGATAGATAGATATAGCCCCTTTAACCCCAAGAAACACCACATAGTCAGGAACCTGACTAAATCCCGATATTCCACACTACCACCACAAAAATCCACTCACCTGATGAACTCTCTGCTAGGCTCCACTTGCAACATGAATAGTCTGCTGCTAGGAAGCCTGACAATAAAATGCAAGTGTAAAAGGCTGAACAAAGGCCAAATACTACGGGGGTGGGGGGATAAGTGGGGTAATTAATGTATTCATAGGAAAGACATCCTTTTGCTTACTACATGAATTAAAAAATTCAATGTTCACATATGAGTAACACCCCAATATTAGGCAGAGTAACCTCTTTACAGAACATTATATGCGTAAGTGGGAGGTAGAGTAAGTGGGAGGCAAGTGTAAGATACTTCCAGATATTTGTGCTGGATTTTGCAAACATTTAGATGAATGGCTTAATTGGACCAGAGAGGCCCGATGAGAAACAGCTGCACACAAGTGAGAGTAGTAAAATCCATCTTGGAGAAGCTAAGGCCACCTCCAATAAAGCTCTCCACTATTCCCCAAGTAATGAGGGATGAGAAATGAATGAGAAGCAGAAATGGCTGCCAAAGTGGCATTTCTATGTATCCCAAGTGCACGAGGCTAGAAAGTTCATGAAATCCAGGCACTTGGCCTCACTGATCTCTGAAAGGAGCTCAATGTGTTTTTAAGGTTACGGCAGACTCAGATCTCAATGAGTTTCACAAGTTTGTCTGGTGCGCGATAGATCACATGTGAACACGGACATTAGCATATACTACAGAGCATTTAGCACATGGAGATATAAAGCAGCTATTGTTCTGGCAGTAAGGTAATCCGTAACCAGATAGTCTCTGGCTTCATCTAAAAAACATTTTCCCAGCATTTTGCTGACTTGTTCAGCGGGACCCTCTCTGCTACAACAGAGTGCACATTCATGGCCAACGAACGGGTCCAAAGTGATGGGTTCTCTCCCCCAGTGCCCCACTCCTGGCCCCTACACCTCTTCGCTGGGTGAAATCGTGGTCTTAACCCAATAGAGGTGACAGGAAACCGCAGCCAAGAAAGGCGTGCAGCTTTTGGAGGAGGACAACGCCTTGGGAAGGCGTTCAAAGCTTTACCTTGCAGATACAGAAAGCTGCGACTCTGGTGTCTCTGCTGGAGCCTTACCTTATGCTAGTTCCTGTGCTAGGTACAAGGAGGTAAGCACTCTTCATTTTTCCTTGGGGGGAAAAAGAAGAAAAAGGGCTGGATGCACCCCTTAAGGATCCTTTTTTTCTCTTCTTCAAAGCATACCCTTCAAATCTAGCTATAAAAGCATCCTTGCATACAAACCAGCACACACCCTTGTTGCAACGGTGTTAAGTGTCACAGTGCTTTGGTGTCTGCAGCCTGTCCTCTTTATAGGACACGGGGACCCATTTGGCACAGTTCTCCCCCTTCCCCCAGTGTAGGGCCTGGCTCATCCCCAGCAAGGTAAGCAATAAATCACGGCAAATACACGACTCAGATGTGGAACGCATCATGTAAAGAGCAAGTTTTCACAGTCCACATTCCTCCTTCTTTCGCACACCACTGTCTTCCACCGCCCGGGCTGTGCAGCAGGTGGGATGGGTTCCTACCTCTCTCTCCCAAGAGTACTTATTCTTGGTATGCTACTGCCTCTGGCAGATTCCTCCCTTTTAAACTCTGCACATCTGTTGATTTAAAAAAAAAAACCCAAAAAAGCTTGGACTCTGGCCTGGTGACGGAAGGCACAGAACATTTCTGCACCCAGGCAGAACCCGAGCCTTGCAGGCTGGGTAGTAGGAAGCCTCTCTGCACGCCAAAAGAAAGCAACGATGGGTGCAGGGAGAGATGTGATCATTCACTTCGCAGAAACCAGGGGTCCCTCAGGTGTTCCCTCCATGTGGGTCTCACCTCAGGTGCGCAGGGGCCGGCAAAGGGGAGACTCGTGGCACACGGACCCGCACGGAGAAAAACCGCAAGAAGAATCAAGCAGCCGCCTGCGTAACAGCGTGTCTTGTCGCTTCCCAGGGCAGGACAGAACAGGTCAGAAACCGCTTCCTGAGAGCAAAAGTGGCTGCGGTGGCTGGAGAATCCCTTCTGCTTTGCATCTGCTGTGGATGATTCAGACTGGCGTCCCACTCGCAGGCTACAGGAATGGCTCTGGCTCAGACTGCAGGTCCATCCAGACCAGAAGCAAGAAAGCACATCTCTGACAGCAGCAAACAAGCAGAAAGCCTAAAACCCGGCCAAGTCTGAGTCTTGTTAATTTGCAGCGGGACTTCAAACCTCTTAACACTTAACTCCTATTTGGAAGTGCGACTTGGACCTGTTCTTGCAAAGAAAACGTACCAGGAACCTGCGAGAAGATTTGGCCGAGAGCATCGTAAGGCACCTGGGGGTTAGAGCAACAGGATAGTTGTATCCTGGGCCAAATTCACTGATGGTGTATAATTGAACACAAACACCCCCAGATGCTGATCCCTGTGACTTCAAAGGAGTTGAACATACTATTCTTATGCCAGCAATAAAACTCAGCTTCCATTAGCTATACGTTCACCATTTAAATGCAGTGGTCCTGTCGTGCACACACCAATTAGAGTCCTCTAATGCTTGGGAGTACAAAGCTTTTTTTTTTTTTTGATGGGAAGGGGTGGAAGGGAAGAGATCAGCCAGCTCAGGGGAATAGCAGAGAGCCTTTCACTGCGAGGTCTCGTGTTCAAATTGTCATAGGCCAGCGGTAACAGATGGCCACTTCTGAAGGCTGTTCTGTAGCTTACATGAAATGAGGGACTGTCTCAGGCCACTGGTGGACAACTTACTGAAGCCACAAACACGCTCCTGGTGGTTTCTGGCAGAGCCAGTAGAGAAACCGAGGGATTACATGGATACGAAGCAACTGCTGCCTACCTGATCAAAGGCACCTCCTTCTTGGAGAAAATTGAGGCAAATTGCTGGCAGCTTATAGCTGCCGCTGTCTGCATGGTGCGGGAACCTCCGGCTGCACAAGCCTGGGTCTCGGTCTGAGCCTGCCTGCTTCAGCTGTCATCAGCTCCTCCGACCCGTCGGCACCAGTGCCCCTTTACTGAACGCCCCCCTGGACGTGCTTGAGGTTTTGGAGATTAAAATCATGGGGGAAAACGGAGATGAGGAAGTTCAGGGATCTGTGGCAACAAGGAGGCAAACCCGTAGGGAGGGAAAGGTTGCTACGATCTGTAAGCTAGGTATGGGAATAACAAATAATACTGTGATTAATTTAAAACCAATTCCAAGCTAGTTCTCCCTCCGTCTTTCCCTTCTCTGAGTCTATGTCTTCTCCAGGGCACACTTTAACTTTCTGTGGGCAAATGGCAAAAAATCCACCAAAAAGCTACCGAGTGCCCCTGGAGCAGAAGGGGGTCCACGCAAGCCATCAGTGCCACTCAGAAAGGAATTCCACAGCAGGGAATAAACTAAGACAAAGTATATGGGGGGTGGGAGGAACAAGTCAAACTCAGGCTTAGAAATGCCACCTTTGGTTTTGGAAAAGATTCAGAGGAAACCACTTCAGGAGAAATTGTTGGGGTTTTTTTTGCTTCTTGGAACCTGTTTCGTAGCTTCAGTCGACCCAAAGCAGCATGTGTGTGCTCCTGTGCTCCTGACCTGGCGAGCGTGCTTTGCAGCGGTGGTGGCTGTGGTTTCAAACATCCCAAACCTGCTGATGGACTCGTGCAGCCAAAGAGACAGCAGCCTCCCACAGCAAGCAGAAGCCACCGTCCTGCTCTCGTGTGCTGGCCCGCCGGGGTCTGCAGTGCCGGGAAAATAGGGCGATTCCCCTGCAATCTTCCTGCACAGCTGTTTACTAGCTGCGGATTACTGCTGTCACATGAGCTGCTTTACAGCAAAGCCAAGCTGTCTTCATGAGCTGAGAAGGTCACTGGGAGACAGGGGCCTCCAGGGACAAACACACCACCCTCTTTTGCGACTGTGATTTACTTCCCAGAGGGATGCCAGGCAGCAAGAAAAGCATTCCTGACTGGTCAGAGGGCAATGAAAAATGGTTTTGCCTTCAAGTCCTCTGCCCAGCTATCGTTAGGACTCACTCAGTGAAAGGGGAGAGGAGGGATATCCCTGGGGGTTAGTCTCACGCTGTCCATTTACCAGGCTGCAATCAAGGTTCCGGAAGGCTGGAACAGTCCTTACAGTGACAAATTTACCTTCTCTTCCTTGTGTGCTCACAGGCAAGGCCACCCACCAACCTTTCAGAGAAGGCCACCCACGTGTCACCAGCCAAGGATGGAATTGCATATCCCCAGGCTCTCATGCAACCTGCTGATGCCTCAAAGCATAAATGAATCAATCCTATAGCAAGAAACGTTGTCCTCTTCAAACCCAAAGACCTAACCGCTGAACACGAGGGCCAGTGAAGAGCAGCGAGTTTCACTTGGAAAAACAGAAGTCTGAAGGTCCAGTGTGGCCACTTGGGAAAACTAATTAAAACGTGCCACTTTCATCATTCTGCCGTAGGCAGGTCTGGTGGCCAGTGAAACATTTCTCAAGTGAGACCGCTCACAGGCAAGGTGGTTGCAGGACAGAGCTCTTTACTATGCCCCAGAGGCACAAGACAGATGGGGGTGTGCTTTTAGGCTTTAAAATCAGTCCCTGCTACAGAGATCCAATGAAGAGGATAAATACAGTCACAGAATGATCCTCTAGACATGCTCAGAGAAAAGCAATAGAGGAACTCAAGAGGTCATACCCTGCTTAGAAAGCAGCTGAGTCTGTTTTCAAAGAAGAGGAGAGCACTTTTTAAGGCAAAGAAAACAAACAGCACCTTGAGCAGTTTGGAGATGTCTACTCCGCATCGCACGCCCGGGAAATGGGAACACACAGTCCGAAGAGGAGCACGGAGCAGGGGAGGCTGCAGTGAGAACAGAAAGCGCAAGTAGCTCCGCAGGGAGGAAACTTTGGTCTAATACACAAGACTACGAGCTTCATAAATGGAGAGACACGCAAACCATGCCTTGATGCACTGAAGAGCTGTACTCGGGGAAGCCCCAGCTTGTAGCTTAGCTTACAGGGTGTTTCTCCTTCTAGCGGGGTGCCCGGCAGGGGGGAGAATTCACAAAACCCATCTCATTTCATAAGATGCCTCACACAGTAACAACAGCTTGCTGGGATTTCAGCCAGCTTCCCATTTGGATCAGATTGCACCCTACGCCCACTGACAGCCATTAAGAGCCTGGAGCTCACAAACTGCCCTCGGGTCAGACGAGCCTCCATCCATTCAAAGCCCAGCAACATTTTCCACAGCTCTCCAGCGTACAGTGGGAGAGGGTGGCCTGATCCTGCCCAGCTCATAGCCACAAAGGTACCTGTTAGGGAAGGCAAGAACCATCCTGCTGTCATGAAACAGCAGATTGCAGCCCACTTCTGCTGTGACGCAGAGGTGCAGGGGGATTAGAAAGCCCCTCTCCATCTGCCCTGATTCAGTGCAATCACAGGCTGCTCTTTCAATTGCCCAAGCCCTTGAATGGTGTAAGAGGCAAAAGTGGCACGGCACAGGTAGAAAAACAGCAAGGACATCCCCAGCTTTGTCTGCAGTCGCAGCACTTGTCCATCACTACATAGATGGGGACGAGGAAACACCCATTGTCTAAGCAGGAGGCCAGCCACCTTGCAAGCTAAAATCTGCACTGAAAGATGCTACAGCTGCTCCACATGGCCCATCCTTACCCCCAGGCAGCGAGGGGTCAGTTGGGATCTGCCAGAGAAGAAACAATGCTCTACAACTCAAAACACAAGTCTTGCTCCACTATGGGAAGCAGCTCGCCATGCCAGCGTACAAGGAGGGTGAGCTGGGACCTCTCATTTGGGATTGCCTGGAGGAGCAGGAGAATGAGCAGAGATTGTGCCAGCAGAGTGAAGTGAGGCAGCCCTTGGTTGTCTCCTGTCTGCTGTTAAGATGGAAGGTCCTCCAGAGATGGGCTACGATATCCAACGTCTCATAGGGCTCAAAAAGCTGAGCGGGAGCTGCCACATGCTCAGCATCAGTTTGATTAAGTTGTTATTATAGGCAGAATCCATCTCACGTGAACTTCATCCTGGGAGCGCTGAGAAAGGAGCACCAAAGCAGAGGCTGGTTTTGATCTTGGCTTAATCTACCATCCACCCAGTTCGACACTTATGTGAATGATCAGATCCACAGTCAAACTCTGCCAGTATTGATGTACCCAGCAGGAAGGGCAAAAAGCTGCCTTCCCCAGCCTGATATAACCTGTGGTCCTTTCCTGAGTACCCCCACCCAATTTGCAAAGGTGGCAGGAGCCCCATGAAGAACCTTTGCTGGTACAGCTTTGCCAACCAAGCCTCTGGTTTGGGTTAGGTTAGGCATGGAGAAGGAGGCCTGGAAAAATGACTCACTGGCATCTGTGACAGGTCAGGAGAGCGATGCAGAACTAGGCAGCTTCACAGGGCTGGTGTTGGGTTGACAGTTGGACTTGATGATCTTAGAGGTCCTTTCCAACCTTAATAATTCTATGTTTCTATGATTCTGACTCCACCTGTGCCCTTTTCTTTAGGCCAAGAGCTATAAATAAAATGGCACCACGCTGAAGATGTGCAGCTTGACAGGAGAGCACCTCCCTACCCCAACTTGGGGCCAAAGCACTGATCCCCAGACGGCAGCACTAGCAAGATTTGCTTGCAGATGGACTACACAAATACCTCCATCCCTTCCCATCCTGATTCTTGGACTGGAAACAGCGGCAAGCAAGGAAATCTTTGTCTATCCAGTTCTGTGCTTCCAGACATATTTAGGGAAACACGCTAAGTATACAGACTGCCATTCCTTTCCTGCCCATATTCAACCTCAACTCTTTTAGATGAAAGACTGCCAAAGGATTAGGATACCCATGTCTGGCAGACACCCCGAAAACACTGCTGTAACCAAACTGGTTTAGGTCCAAAGTCCTTCTCAAATATCTAAGTCTTACAGTCAGGATGCATATACATTAGGGGGATAAAAAACCCCACAATATTCCATCAGCATAAAACCCCACTCCTCTGTCAAACAAAATCCCATACACTTCTCAATCATGCATTAGTTAAAATGAGAACTGTACTCCACAAAGATGACCAGGCCTCTTCCTTCTCCTGCTCAGTGTTCATCTTGGCTGAGCAAGCATGGAGTTGTGCAGAGCTGCCCATCCTCATCACTTTATGCAGACATCAGGCAGAATTCACCTTCTCCACAAGCAACGGGGATCTCCAACTATCCAGCGAGCCAAGAGCCATATGCCCTGTCACCTCCAGATACCCAGATTCAGCGTTGTTAGCATGAGGGGACCAGCAATGCTCAGGACCTCAGTAACGTGTCTCTCAAAGACAAATTGTTGGGGACTTTGTCACCGTAAATTGAAACAAACACCTGGAATTCAATGTGAACATTGGCAACGGTGAAGTCAAATGAAAAGTCTCATTAAGAGATGGAGAAAAGCAAGATCCAGTGGTATATGCAACATACATCAGTTCACCTGCCAAAAGGCTTGGCCTCTTTTCAGTAAATGTCCTGCATTGAGCAGCTCCTCCAGAAGCCACGGAGATTACTGAGGCAGCTGAGATGAAGATGCAGAAGCCTGGACAAATATCGTACAAACACACCCAATAAATAGGGCTTCAAATTCAACCTAGAAACAGAATGAATTTCTAGTCGAGCAGCACATTCATTCAGAGTGTTCCCAGACAGATCGATTTGTTAATCTTTTATGATGAAGAGTCACCATGGGAAGGAAGCTCAATCTTGGGAAACTTGCGAAAGCAACAACCCTACGCAATGAGAAAATAGGGTCACTGCTTGCAGGAGAGGAGCAGGAAAGCCATGCCACGAAGGCCCTTGTTGAAACATATCTCTGTAAGGAAGGCTATAGAAAACACCAACCCTGTCTGCTTCCTTAAACCCATGTTCATCCCCAGCCCAAGCCCATGTTGCAGCTAGGCCAGACATGGTGGGCACAGCAGCCCCCGTGCCCAACAGACTCATGTTTCCATCCTTCCAGGCATGAAGCAATCGCGTCCCTTTGCATTCTCAGCCCTGAAGATCTCAGGCCAAACATTCCTGGAAATACATCTGCCACAATGAAGCTGGGCCTTTGTGGGGAGAAAAAAAAAAAAAAAAAGGAAATTTTTCTTCCTGACTGCTGCCGCTGAGATGGCTGCGTTTTGGCACTAAAGTGGATGCATGTGTAAAACAATTTGGATCCCTCAAATATGAAGCTTACAAACACAACAATTCAGAAGACAGATCAATGAACAGAGTGTCAGTAGATCTCAATTTTCCAAGAGAAATTCAAGTTCAGCAGAAAGAATTTAAGCTTTCTGTCATGATCGCAAAGATGGGAACTGCCTTAGGTTGTAAGACCAGAACTGCTTTTAAGTATTGCAGCAGACATCAGGCAGCTTCTCTTTTAAATTTATGGGTAAAGAAGAAATCCTGCCCAGCCTGGAGTTGATACCAGTCCTGCTTCCTCTTCCAGACCAGAACAAAAGGGAACATATTGCAACTATGCTGAGAGAGGAGGGCTGCTGTCTATTTCTTTAAATGTAATGTTAATGCCTTGTAATCAGCTTTAATTTTTAAACAGACCCAGCCCTCCTGTCCATTTCCCCTAATTCAGGACACGTGGAAGGTAAATGGCCTGTGCTTAAACCGGGACAGCATCAGCTGTGACAGCTGGAGAGCCTGTAAGTCTGAACCGCCTGATAACAGGAATGGATGTCAAAACTCACCAGGGGAGGGGAAACGGGGAGGGCAAGGGAGGTGCTGGAGATGCCGTAAGGTCATCAAGAAGCTGGGAGATAAGGCCAGAGGGGGCATAGCTCATTTACTGGAGATGGAAACTCACGGAAACCAACAGGACTCGAAGAAACACTAGAAGTGATCAAACAGCAAAGGACTTGGCAGTGATTCCCTGCCCCTGATGAAGCTGGCTTCCCTTCTGGGGTATTGCTAACACCATCACAAACACGCCAAGGAGAAAAGGCAAGTGTCTTTTAGGGGACAGCAACAGATCAAGCCAGGAACTCCTGGTGTCTCCCCAGGTCGCTGCCTTCTCTCTTTGTGATCTCAAAGGCATGTTTCAGAGCTAAAAGAGCAGTTTGTAGACTTCACGTGAGACTTGGACAAAGAACAGGGGCACAAAACCACCCAGGAGGCTCTCCTTGACACTGCTGCCTTTGCAGAGGGGAGGCCTGCAGTACATCATGAGTGCTCATCATATAAAAACGTTTTCCCCCAAGGAAATAAAGTGACAGGGCCTGTGAGCTGCCCTACCGCAAAAGCCAAACTGTACCCAGAAATAACCACTCTGCATCTCCATCAAGGGACTTACCAAGGTCACTCAACCAGCCAGGGAAAGCCGTAGAGCCAGCAGCACTCAAGTGCCATGGCATCCACCTCCAGCTTCCTGCTCTACTCAGACAACCCAGGCAAACTGTCTGTGCCGGGCTTTGCAATGCTGCTTCCACGTAGTACAACCGCATGTTGGTGTAGGTAGCACCCGGTTAGCTGGACCAAAGGGAAAATCCAGCCATCAACGGAGTACGAGAGGGACTTGTCTGAGCCACTATTTTTAGCCTCGGTTGGTGGGCAGACAAATCCTAAACGTCAGCGGCAGCCGCCTTGTCATCAGTCCCAAGATGTCAAAGCAAAGCCGCACAGCGCCCATGACAGCCCAGCGTCAGAAGGACAGCCTGAGCCGACTGCACTGCCAGCGCTGCCCAAGAGGAACGTAGGGCAGCAGCAAAAAGCATAAGGTCCATCACAATGGGTTTAAAGTGGCAAGGCAAGGCAAGACATGCCAAAGCAAGCAGAAATCATCTGGTACTGGTAAGGTTCAGTGCAAATGGAGCAGCGGCCCAGGGTCTTGGAAATACTTTGGCCCTCATCATGCTGGGCAAGACCTAGCAGGACCCTGCTGCCTGCTGGCATCAAACCTGTGGCTGGTGTCCCATGATCCCAACACTGCATATTCCTCACCACCCACACCGGGGCTCCCCAGACAGACAGATGCTGACAAGCAAAGGGTGCAGATGCAGTGATGGCCAAGCTGCAGTCAAGTATCCCCTCCTCTACAGGGCACACGCAGGGAACTGCACGTACTTGACACAGAATACGCTCGTTTTCACTGAGCTTATGCCAGCGTATTTTACTCAGAGTGCATCATGGTCCCACTGCTGACAATCATTCATTTATGCACAGTAATTCATCCTCTAGGAAACACCTCTCCCTGTTCCAGGACCTTATCAGTGCATGCACCCAGGAACTCATCCTCAACCACTTCAGCTCTCCTTGCTGGCTGCCACCGGCCTCTCTTCTCCCGTTATCTGAAACACATCTGCAAAAATTATTTTCCTCACTTCTTCAAAATTCAATCATATGGCATTCGATCATACCTGTTTCAGGGCAATACTTCATTAAAAAAAATGTCTGTTCCCACCAGGAAGACCCTACAAAAAGCTTGACTCTCTTCTTCCTGTCCACTTGGATGCAAGGAAGCTGAACTGCACTTTGCCATGTTGCTAGTGACTCGTTTGGGTCCATCTTCCCTAAAAAGGGGATCTAACAGGAAAAAAGATTTCTTTTAAAGACTGACATTTGCAGCAGATCAGCCTCCAAGCCTCCCCCCATCTTTTATTTTTTTTTCTCATGAAAAAAAGCCACCAGTTACCAGTGGATCAGTGTGTCACACCCCCCTGTCCTGAGGCATCCAAAAGCAAGAACAGGCAGTTCCCTTCGCTGGGTTTGCCCGATGTATGTCCCTCCTCTTTCACGCTCTCTAAGAGACATGCACAGCCCAGAGAACAGGATCTCGACTCCTGCCTTCCCCTCCTGGACGTGCTTTCAACTGTAAACAGCTTACACGGAGCCCGATGGGACTGGCAACCACGCTCCAGGCCTCGAGGTCTCTCTGCTGCCGGGAAGAGGGTTCCCCATCTCCCATCTGCGCAGCTGAGGGTGGAGGCAGGCTTCCACCTGACACATTATTGATTTCGTGTGGGAAGCTCGGCAGCCTCACCCAGAGCTGAGGGTTTTTCAGCATTTAAATCGCTTCTGATATAGAAATCACCGACTGGAACAGCTCTTCTGTGCAGTCTAATGCCGCTATAGGCTTGTTTATCCTATGCTAACTTGCAAGGTATGCTCCTGTACTGATGCCTTATTTCCTCTCTATGCGAAAGCAGAGGGCTTGCTAATCCTCCTTTGCCCACGTCAGAGTCCTAACGCTCTCCCTGGGCTTCCGTCACAACTCGATAATCCTGGCTCACTCCCTGCCGTAAGTATGGCTCCCTCTGGTCATGTTGAGAATCGGGTTGGAATTTTTTGGATGAACAGGGGGATGGAGAAAGAGAAGCTTACAGTGAGTCTTGCCATAGTGGCCACCTGTACCACTGCCATGCCACCACCAAGCACATCAGTGCTCCCAGGAGCCGCTGCAGCAGCACAGGGAGGAGATCCATCAGTAAAACATGCTTTGGGGCCAGGAAAAAGAGCAGCAGCTGCCACACATGAGGACCAAAGCGGTCGAGCAAGGATCCGTTGGGTCTCTGGTTGTGGCTAGCTCAGGTCTGTTAAACCAATTTCCTGATCACAGCTCGGTTTCACATCTTCCACTGCCATTTCTCCTCTTACAAACACCAGCTCCTTCCACCATGCCTCCCTCCTTACTCTATTTTTGAACCCCAGCTGGAGCTTCATGCACATCACTCCTCTTGCCTTCAAACCGGCTCTTCAAAATGACGCACACTGCGCAAAACTGCAATAACCCCAGGCTTGCGACAACACTGAGGCCATTAAACCCATCTTCCTTGGGCAGGGAGTCTGCTCTGTCCTTCACAGACAGCACTGCACACTGCTACAGCCCTGCGCAGGTACCGCTTAGGCAAAAGCTTCATCAATATTTAAAGATGAAGCCAGGAAGCCTATAGCCCAAGCAGCTTTCAAGCCCCTGATCAGATCAATGTCAAACAAAAGGCTGCAGCATGAGGATGCTCCAGCGAGTGAGGCTCAGACTGCAGGCTGGCACCGTCACCTCTCCTTCCCAACGCCGATCGAGTTTCTCTCCTCCAGCCCCGGAGGGCTGGGACAGCTCCAGCACCAGTCCATCACACGGACCTGCCCACAGCGCACACCAAAAGCAGCCCCAGAATGCAGAGTTTCCTCTTCGCAGAGGAAAGTTTCCAGCCAAGTTCAGAAATTGGTGCTGCTACAATCCCCTTCGCTTGCCTTGAATATTACTTTGCGTTAATGCCAGCCACTTAAGAATAAAACATCTGAGGCTCAAACCATGGGGTCATCAGTTCCAGCATCCTGACTCAGAGCAGATGCTCCAGAGTGGCAAGAAAACCATAATGCACTTAGCTCGTTTGACACTGCATGGGAGCAGGAGATCTTATTTCCCTTAGCTATAAATGTAACCGATCACAAGATTATCCGCAGTTCAGCCACGCTGCTGGGCTCCCCACTCCCTGCAAGACTGAATTTAGCCCTAGCTTCTGAGACATCCACGAACGTACTGAAGTTGCCTCGTTTTAGCTGTCTCGGTTCTCTTGTATCACTTAATTATTATTCAGATGCCAGAGTACAGATGGGAAAAAAGACATAGGAAGATGGAACCAAAAAAATTTTCTCAAAGAGAACAATTACTTCTAATGGCTAAAATCAGGAATGAAACACCTTACCTGACCTCAAGCAAATTTGTTAAACTACTGTCTCAGTTTCCCTATCAGTAAGATGGAGGTAAATTTATGCCTCTTCCAGGGAAAGTGGTGTGGGTAAGGGATTTGAATCCCTCAGAAAGGACCTACAGATGGGTAAGAGCACTCCTAGAGAGAAGCGTTTATTGGAAATATCAGCAAACTAAGACTAGTAAGCAAGCAGTATTGAGCAGGGGGAATTTGCTGGTTAATACCATTACGGCTCTGGCAGTCATTTTCCACCTCTCCTTCCTGCAACCAATCGCACCAAATCACTCCCCATTTCATCTCCTCCCAACGGAACGGCACGCAGAGCGGTTTGTCCCCACTGCATCAAATAACCGAGCACCGGTGTCCAGGAGGATGCTCACGCTCACACCCTGGGCTTCAGAGCACGGAGAAGGCAGACAAATCCTCCGCGACCATGCCAACGCTGAAAATCCATCTGCTCTCCATCCCCAGACAGAGACAGCAGGAATGGCTACC
>NW_010516156.1:27068-40154 GCF_000687285.1 Phaethon lepturus
TTCATCCCTAAGGGAGATATATTAGCTGGTTACGTAATAAAACTAACAGCATGGCGCTTCCAAGGACTACCGTGCCGACAAAGCCCTTCCCCTTAATACCACCGGAGATTAGAGCAAATCGAAGAAGAGTGGAAACAAGGCAAGGGGCTGCGGGTGAGGTTTTGCACAGAGGAAAATGCTGCAGTCTCTCCTCTTAATGCACTCTAAATCCCATCTGATTTCCAACTCTGCTGCTAAAAAAAAAAAAGAAAAGAAAAAAGAAAAGAAAAAAAACCCCACCAGCCTGCATTAAAATGATGATATTAATGCTGGGTGAGTGAGGTAGAGTGACTCAGGAAGGGTGTGGAGGAGGAGAGTTGTTTAGGGGAAGCATCCAGAGGAATCCAGACCATGAAAGCATTTTGGAAGCAGACCAAAAGGAGCCAGGGATGCAGATCTGCTAAAGGACGCTAACGTGCTTTTACAAATCTGATTAGTTGCTGGTTTTGAGCATCCAGGGTCAGATCCTTCCTTCGATAAACACACATCACTTATCCTCCTCACGCTGGGCTGCTGGCAAAGCGTAATACAACACAACCCTACTTTTCCCTCTCAATATGCATTCCCAGCTCTAAGGACAGGGTTTTCACTTAATTTCTGCTCCCTCTTCAGGCTGGCTGACTCTATAGCAAAAGACATCACGTTGAACACCTTGAGTAATATTACTCTTCTCTCTGCTGCCCTGTTTTTGTTGCAAACTAAATATTGACATTTTAAAATGAGCATGTTCCCTATGAGATGAGGACTTCGATGGAAGTCAAACTCGAGGTCTCATCTAGCCAGATTTCTGCTTTACGTGCAAAGTGGCAAGGCGAGAAGTCATCGCTCTGCCAGTTAACTGCACATGCTTGTTCCCCCTTTGACAATTAGAATCCAAGGCAACATTTCTTTACAACTTCACACTTCGCATCCTTTTGGAGCTCATTTTGACACATCTCCTTCCATTTCATTGAAATAACCAGCGAGTTTCATCTCTGAACTGGGAAAGGCATCAGGCAGAAGTACAGCGCAACTGGAGGCAGTGGATGAGCACCAACTAGGCACGTTCATACGTTCCGGTATCGTCTCTTGAACCACTTTCTATGAACTCACTACCAGCTTAGTTTGAATAACTGCAAAGGTCACCAGATTTGGCAGAAGAGACATCCAGATAATAGGCGAGAAACGCTACAGAGAATGCCTAGAACCAAGCGATTGACTACGATGGCAAGATGGAAAATAAAGCAGGAAGCAAACAAGGCTGACTGCCAAGGGATGACTGGAAGGTGTCACCCAAGCAGAAAAGCAACAGTTGCTCAAGAGCAGCCACGAAGCACACAAAAAAAAGTCAGGAGAAAGGAAGAAAATGAGTGGGTAATAAAACACTGGTCATACTCTGCCACTCCACAGTGAAGTGTTTTGGAGATGAGTTTACCATGGCACTGACTAGTTGTGTTAGTTGACCGAGTCTGGTCCTCCCTGTGCTAGGCACTGCACAGATACAGAGTCAGGAGCAGTCTTCCCACCCAAAACTAAGGCTAAAAGGCTAAATAGCAAGCTGGCAGAAGGAGGAAAAGAGCAAAGCCACCAGCACTATGGCAGTAAACAAGAGGTTAGTGCTACTACTCTGTTCTAGGATTTTAAGTCACAACCTAGTCAGTGACTGTCTGCAGTGAGGCAGAACTATTTTACTAGTGAAAACTTGGTGTTTCAAGTAAAAGAGATGGGAAAACCCCTAGCTAAAGCAAAGTTAAAAAACAGACAAAGTAAAAACTTTCCAGCAGCCTTACCATTGGCATCTTGGACTCCAGTCAGTGCTCCTACTGCTGCTGCAGTTTCACCAGATAGGACAATTTGTCCTCCACCTTGAAGAGTGGCTTCAGCAAGCGTGGCTACTGCATGGGCAGCTGCTTCACTGCGGGCACAGGAAAGCATAAAGAAGAATTAGGAAGACCAAACAAACAAGTAACTCCATTCCAGTAGCATCCATTCTAGTCAGGTATAGTAAGTATGTCAAGAGAACAAATCCAGGAAGCAGGAATTCTTACAGGGACCAGCTGAAGTTACCCAGAGCAGAAAATCGACAGTGGAAGAGGAATACATGGGGAGAAGCTGCTTCCACTGGCTTTTTTCACCTTGCAGATCTCTTAGTCAGAACACCCCTGCCTTCTTACCTTTGCATACTTGTGCTTGGGACTTTACTAAAAGCTTTCAGACAATCCAAGTAAGTTACACCACGTGACTCCTTCCTGCCTCTGGTTTCTGGTACAAAACTCATTCTTTTGGCACTGTCACATTCCGACTCTCTAGAGAGTTTAGAGCTTTACCCTTCATTACTGATTCAGCTAGTTCACCTTGCACTGAAATAGGCCCAGAGGTTTACCATTACCGGGATCACATCAGCAGCTCTGTATTTAACTAAGATGGAGTACTTCTCCCCAGCCAAGTGGTTTAATAATTCTTTTTAATGAGTGATCTGTAGCTTAGAACGGTATTCTTAAATTTCTTCATATGAATGAGGTCAGACCAAAGGTCCTTCTCATGCAGCAACCCTGCTGTGAGAACAGCCAGTATCACATATTTAGGAAGAAGTGTGTATGATCCTTTCCCTCCCTACACCCTCTCAGCTTCCAACGGTCGGCAGTGTATTGGTTCCCTACATCAGAGACTGCATCTGGACCATCAGGTTTGATTTGTCTAATCCCCTTTGAAACCCATTTATACTTCTTCCTTCCACAACATCCTGTAGCAATGAGTTCCACATTTAATCAGATGCCGTGTGAAGAAAAAGTGTGTTCTGGTACTCCAAAAACTACTGCCTCAGTCTGGCTGGGCAGCCCTTAAGTCTGATATTGTGATAAACAGAAAATAACTGTTCTCTTTTTGTTTTCCTCATGATTTCATGACTTCCAGTAACCTTCCCAAGCAGAAGAGCCATAGTTCACCTACTGTGCATGGACTCTTCCTGGCTTCTGATCACTCTTGTTCTTTCCAGACTTTTTCTAAATGTAAGACATCTGTTTGAGGGGGGTGACCATCTCTCACACTATTCAAGACGTAGACATACCATGAGTTAGTCCACAGACCTAACCCTGGCTCATTCTCTAGTCCTCTCCCTGCAATTCCTAATACTCACCTTACTCTTTTGACAATATCAGCTCAGCAGTGATAAAACATTCCTGGAGGATAGTCCCCCAAATGCTTTCTGAACGGTAACTGGAAGCATATAGTTCTTCATTGGGTATATACAGGAGATATTTCTTCATATGTGTATCAGTTGGCATTTATTGACATTGTATTTTATTTGCCATTTGGTTGCACAGAGTGCTGTGAGCATCCTTCAGCAGCTGTCCAGATTTCTTCAAACTTGTTGGATGACTATTAGCCACTTCTGGTGACCTACTGCTAGTCACAAAATTATTCCAAACCAACCTCTTTTCTGCAGCTGAATCTCCTACCATTTCTTACCTTAATGAACAAAAAAAGTCAGTATTTTCTTTAGCTTCCCCTAGGATGCTTCTTCCTTAACTGCCCTGCTCATTCTCTGGTAGACCAATTGACTCAAATATTTTCCAAGTACTTCTGACTCATTCTTTCTCTTTCCTAATTTCCTGCCTAGATGCTGTACACTTTCCAACTGTATTTTCTCAGGGTGTATTTTCATTTCTAAATAGCCCCTCCATCTCTCAGAGTAGATCTTAAAAGCTCTTAGTGAACCAGAATATTTTCTTGGTCTGCTTTCTTACTCTCTTTGGATCACCCCTCTTCTGAATCTGCAGCTACGTGAAGGCAGTTACACTGCAGGAAGGACAACTACAACACAGCAAACCTGCGCTAAGCGTGCACTTACTGGTGTAACCCTGTTTCCCAGACTTCACACAGCACTTTATTTGAATCCACTTTCAAGGGCAATTGAGCATTTTAATAATCTGTTACGGTTGCATCCCTGAAAATAATAATGATCTGCGGCATAAAAGCTTTTTCCAGTTACAGTGTGCTCCACAGACATTAATTGGTTCAAATCAATGAATTAATTACCTACCTCCACTTTGTCCTCTTTTACTAGAAGGCCTAATACTTCCCATCCTCAAACTTGACAGAGGTTGTGTCATCCATCATGCCATGCTGCTGGCAGATGTCCTGCTCTACACGAGACTACGAAAGACTTCTCTGCGCTCTGTCAGCAGCCATTGGAACAAGATTCAGAGATGGCAGCTTTCAACTAAACTAGGCATCAAGTTTCCATAGCTGGGATGAGCCACCAGCTTTCAAGGATCAGAGCCTTGCTGAGAGTCTCCTACAGGCAGGGGAAAGACCACAGTCCTACAGCTGAAAGCTACAAGGAGCATTTTGTGGCAAAGGAAAAAGTACACCTCTTCCACATGGAGGCGTGTTGGAGGTTAGTCACCTAGAAAGGTCTCCAGCCCTACCACAGTCAGTAGACAAAAAGGGTGACAACAAGCCGGTAAATAAAACACGAGGCCCCTCACTCCCACTGCAGTGCTGCCACAGCCTTCGCATCGCTCCTGAACTACAAGCTGTTTGAACAGACTTATCACAGGGCTTTCCTGGGTATAAACAGAACTGATCCTGTCTTGAGACACAGTAGAGAGACTAAACGACTTGTTGAAGGCTCTTCCATTCATATTTTCTAGGAGATTCTCTTTCATTCTAGCACCACTTATTTTTATGAAAGATTCTCAATTTCCTAAACTAATGCAGGAAAAGGAACTCATTGCTCATTGCCACCTTAAGAGCTAAAACTAGTAGCAATGGGATGAAATTAAAATCAAAAGCGCATTGATGCTCCAGAAAATATTCTAAAAATTCTAAAAAAATACACATCAAAACCTATTGCCTGGAAGCGTGCAGGATACAAATCCTGCAAGTCAGATTCCAGGAGACGGGGTTTTTTCTTGCAACTCCATGCCCAGTTACTTTAGACGTTCTTCTTATAGCATCCTAAAAAGATCACTTGTTTTTTTAAAAGGCAATTTTATAGTGAAACTATTAGCAAAAAAGCCTACTTAACCAACCTCGCATGGTAGCAGAAAAGAACGTATCTGATCGACCTGAATCTGGACCACAAAGAGAAGAAACAGTTCTAGGTGTGTTCATGATTCAGCTGCAACAGCAATTTGGAAGCAAGATGTTGAATGCCCCCAAAATCAAGATGACTGCTTTATATTTGAGTATATAACAAGGTCTTGGAGCTTTACTCCAACCATCAGCAGTGTGGACTTGTGCCTTGTCCCAACCCATGATTGCTCAGTTGCCAGCCTCTAGACCAGAATCCTGATTTGGATGAGGAAAATATTTTGTCTACACCTCAGCAGCGTGAAACCTCCCATGCTGCTGGGCCTGATGCCGTGTTTCCTACGGTCCTCCTGCTCTCTCAAGGTGCAGCTGCACTGTGCCGCAGCCCTTTCCAGTTTTTAAGAACAGCAGGCAAAGCTCAAGTAACCCACCAGAGCTGAGTAAAACCCACTGCTTCCTGCTGCATGGACCTATAGAGAACTACGCTGCAGATCTTCGTACAACTCTGAGTACAACCAAAATCTAACAGAGCTTGTTCCAAGATGAAGAGGCATTACTATTGCAGCTCATTCACCTTCTACTTCTCTGGAAGAAACCCCAAAAACACTGGCCTCTGGAGGAGATTCTGATTTCTGGAGAGAGATCATACTGCCACACAACAGGAAATTCAGCCTTAGCCTTTTAGTAAGAAACCATTAATAATATTGAGGAAGAGCCAGACCAGCATATTTAAAAGGTGCTATTAGCCCATCGTAACTCTTGCTTGCTTAGCAAGCTCAATTCTGTAATTAGACCCTTGCTGTACAAATAAGATCGTTTAGAGGGTACAGTTACTACCCATCTTTTCCTCTTTCAGGAAATTTCCATGTCAGTGTTCTTCTGTGGTTACAGTGGGAATCAGGCACTGTCCTGCAGACACCTGGACACGAGCTGACATAGAAATTTGCTAAGGAAAAGCCTCTGCTGGGACTGTACACAGTGGTCTTCACACCATTAGAGTGAAAACCTAGAAGGAAATGTCATGTACGCACGCTTCAAGCCTTCTTCTCTCACCCATACCTGTTGAGTGCCATGGTAACAGTTGCCCCTTGTTGCATCTCCTGAGATGCTGCCACTGCTGCTTCTGCTAATGATGCCACCGCCTGCGTGGCCTCTGATGCCTGCGTCGTCTGGATAGTCATCTCACCCCCCTGTAGCGTTGCCCAGTTCTGCTCCACCTACAGGGAAAAACAAAAAGAAAGGCCCTAGGATAGGATATTATCCCATGAATGCACAGTTGCTTCCTAAAATGTCAAAATTTAAAAGTTTCAAGAGGTCTTTGCAGAATGCTGCACATGCTCTGACTTTGAGAGACAGGGAAAAGAGGGAGGAAGCCTGGGATCCACCTGAGAACATTGCTGGACACTACAACCCTCTATCAGCCATGAGTGAGTTTCTATAGTCAGCCCATGATTTTAGTTGCTGTTCTCCATACGTTCAACCTTCAAACAAGAACTCTAGTTTCCTCACTCAGATGGAAAGCACACCCCATAAACATCTGTGAAGGCCCTCAACTTCCCACAAATCCCTCTTGTCCAGCCACATCTGCAACAAAACAGGACAGTGTTGATCGTTGCTGTACTCAGATCACTGCCTGCCAGCCTGGGCAGGCTATTAAATAACTGCGTTTCTGCGGTGCTGGAATGCCAGCGTGGACCACGTCCCCCAGGGAAATGAGCTCCACTTGTCTCACTGCTTCTATTTGTCTGCACCCACCCGCTGTCATTTTAGGGAACAGACCATGTTCCCATTCAGGATTTATTTGTACAGCACTTGTGAACTCGGATGGGTTTGAGCCGACTGGAATTTTTTTGTGCTGCAGCAATATACTTAATAAAAGAAGATGGCAGATGGAAAGTACTCTGTACATATATTTCAGGTACTTTCAACTCCCTTACTTCAGACCTTTACATAGATAGGTTTCATATTACTTAAAGTTCACTCAGTCTCAGTTGCTCATTTTCCACCTAGCCCACATTACTCCATTTGGGACTTCACAGCTCATGAGATAATGAGGGTATGGCCACAAAATCCACTGGGATGTGAACTAGGTATATGCATCGGACCAAAAAAATAAAGAAGTGGAGGATGAAGGCCCATCAGCTGACAAATCCTACTGGCTACCTTGCAAGATGAAGATCTCCCCTCACCCTCCCATCTCTGTTCTCACCCCCATAAACATTTCAGGCCACTCACCATCTTATTGAGACTCACAAATAAGAATATCATAGAATGTGATGAAAAAGCAGCCCTCGATTTGTTAAAGATGGAGAAGGCTAAAAAGTCCATAGAAACAGAGCTGGCTCAAGGCTCCCCACAAAAGGACAAGTAAGTTTTGCTGCCTTTGGACAAGAAAAGGGTTAGTCCCATCACAGGATTGAGAGGGAGAGAGAACCTGTCGCGCTCTCACTCACATCTGCTATCACACACTCCTCAGCAGCTGCCAATCTGGTTTTCCAGCACTTGGGCACAGGCAAAGCTGGCGCTCGTCGTAGCTCTTTAGCCATCCCCAGCCGTCTGACGTTCAAGGCAACTGCTTCATTCTCCTGTGCCCAGAGCTGACCCTGGGCGGAAGGATCCAAAGCAGGGAGGAAGCAGTGAGATAGTGCATTGCGAAAAGGAGAAAGGAAGTTGATTTTAGAGAAGGCAATGTCTTTTAGGAAAGATGCAATCAAGTTTGAGGGCTCAGAGAGGAAGAAGTTGCAGATGGTAGAGACCTCGAGAGAGTCGGATCGAGTTTGTGGTACTCGTTAGCCATGCCAAAACCGAACTAAAGCAAGCCCGAGCTGGGAAAGGCACCCTTCCCACCACCATGCAGAAGAATAAAAGACATACATTTTTTAAAAAATACATGGCAATACACATTTGAGTGATAAGGCAGGTCTCCACTGTGACATATAGTGCCCCGGAAAGATGCCTAAGCTGTTCCAGAACAGGGATGGAGTAAGGCCTGGAAAAGAAGTGGGGATTGTCCAGGCCTTTCTCCATACTAGCATGAAGGTTGTGCTGCTGAGATCCTAGTGAGCAGCCCTGCTCCATGCTGCTCGGCGTTCTATAAACGCATCGATTTAATCAGAGCTAACTCAGGTCTTCACACAGCAAGAGATAGCAGGACAAAAACATCCCTAGAGAGGCTGCCAGCAGGCTGTGGATCTATCTGTGCAGAGAAATAGCACCCATCCCCAAGCAAGTTTACTTTTGTATCTTTATTTTGTCCAAGATATCACTTAGATGTTCCGTTCACGTTAGGAATTAAATGCCTGTGTTCCCCCGATTTCTATTTGTGTCTGTGAAAAATTTCTTTCAGATCTCAAGAGAGCTAACTTGTTCTTGAAAACCCTCAAAGCACCTGCAAAATAATTCAAGGTCACGGCCCCAGAGCCAGGCTGCTTCACTGTGGGTCTGAGACGGAAACAGGGTCTGGTGAAGAGCAAAGCTGTTCTGTGCTGCCACCTGTCGCTACGAAAGCCCCGTCCACGCAGAGGGGACCAGACCTCGCCACTCCTGCGCACAGACTGTCCGGCCAGAAATTCTGGCATACAGAGAAAGGACAGAAAGCAACCCGCAGCCTGGTTTAAAGGTGTGTTTGGGGGCGAAGAGGGTTTAAAAAAACAAAACAAAACAAAAAACCCCTTCATATTCTTAAAGGAGTGTTCCTTAAATGCACACAAAACCTCTTTATTACTCATTTAAAAAAAAAAGTGTAAAAATAAATGTGTGCAAATTTGAGCGTTCAGATTTAAGGGTTGAAATGGCTTGATCGAGTCTGTGACAGAAACAACTTTGCCAAGTTGTAAAGCAGTGGAAGAAACTTTCACAGTAAACGGAACAGTAACTCCTCGATATCTCTTGCTGTCTCTATGCTACTGTGCAATTACACAGCTCTCTCCGGGGTTTACTTGCAAACCTCCTTAAAAGCTGCGGCAAAGAAACAGTCCCATTTTGTCCAGAGATCAGTGGCCAAAGAATCGCAGGATCTGCCCGCAGCCATGCAATATCCTTTGCTAACCACAGGCTCAAAATATCCCAGCCATCGCTCCCCACCCTGAACTGACAAACCAGCACCCAGGATCTACAGCACGTATGAAACAGTTGATCAATACGAATATACAAATGTGTATTTGTGTAGGTCATTAAGTTTTTATCTGCTAGAGCAGATCTCACAAAATAAATAATCTATAGCAGATATCAAAAACTGTATTAAATGCAGAACTGAGGCTTCCACCGTAATTGCATTTGCACAGTCCTGAGTCAAAATGACAACAGTTCAGCACTTTCTTTTATAGAGTCTTGTGTTCACATGTATGTTAACGCTTAACACCGCAGGGTGGGGAAGCAAGGCTTGGTGTTTCCTGTGACCACTTAATTCTAGAAAATACTTAACTTTATTGAAGTTCAGACGGGACAATTCTGGTTTGTGCACCATGAACGTGACCCAAGTCCTTACCTCTCCATCAGCCACTGCAGAGTAATTGACTTGCGCGACGGTAACTGTGGTAGGCAACTCTGAGGCATCGGCCAGCGTGGCAACTGTAGCACCAGTGCCGACCTATGGAAGTCAACAAAAGGCAGCTGAACACATTCGTTATTGCAGGAAAATGTCCACATAATTCAGACAAAGGGACACTCAAATGCTCGCAGATTAAAAAGCATCACACCCACAGAGAATAATAATAATTGCAGAGCTCAAAGAAAACACAGAGCTGTCTCAAAGAGCTGGGGGAGAAAATCACATGCTAGAGCCACGTTAATCTATGGCACCTTCCAGAGTGGATATGGCCCAGAAGCAAGTTTTTCACAGCCCTTGTGCTGTCCCCTACGTCCATGTAGGCGACAGAGCCCTCGCTGTTCTCCCAGCCTCCGCAAGAGCAGCTGGGGGATACTGCTGCCATTCCCAGGTCTGAGTGTGGTGCGCCGGTGGAGCCAACACTGGGTGGAAATCACTTAAAAAACCACCGAGTAGTCCTGGATTGGAACACCCTTCACATCAGCCATTTATAACAATCTTTCCTTATCATTCACTGGGTCTCTCGTCTCCAAGCACTTGGCAAACATTAGCTCATCCTCAATACCCCACTGCCTTTGGAAATTACCTTTTCCACATTTAACAGCTGGGAAAAGACAAAGGCAGGGAGATATGCAGCCTTGTTTTTAAGGAGAATTAAACCTATATATGCTAGAAAGTCAATGGGATCTCAGGTGCCCAGCACCTAAAAGAACACTAGTCAAAGGGAAAATGTATGTTAGCAGGTGAGCAAACAGAACCAGCTCGGCGAGTCTGCGGGCCTTGGTGGGGGGAACAAAAAGCTGTAACAATCACTGAAAGCTCTCATTTTGAAAAAAACAATCAAAAACCAAACCCAGAACAAACTCACACACCATGATTTTATCTTCATGGTTGTGAGATGAGAACAGCCAACAGAAAATGATGTTTGAGACTTCACTAAAAATGTGATGCTCAAGAGGGACAAACGGCTGGGCCAGTTAGGTACGAGAGGGCAGTGGTGGTTTGGAGGCAGGGACACGGGGGAAACTGAGGTTCAAATCCCACACCCATGAGGAGCTCTTGGGAAGTTTCAAGAGAGCACTTAAATTTTTGACATCCTGAGCTGCCAGAACCTGCCTCCCCACACGGAGAACGCAGGGAAAACAGCAGCACCACTCAGCCACTGCCTGAACGCAGCTGCTTCTGCGCTGAATCCCCCTCTGTAAAACGGTGTAAGAGGCATCCTCACCGCAGGGGGCATCGTGAGGATAAATATATTTTTGTTGTGTATAATATATATATTACACTTTAGGTTTAAGATGAAGAGCAGGGGGCACAGCAATACTTAATGCCATAGATTAAGCTACGTTTCATGCCATTAAAGAAAGGCAGTGCCACCAGCTCTCCTACCATCACTCCATCCCGTTGCCACCACAGGCGTCGTGTGGCCACATCATGAACTACATTCGTTGGTAAACAGGTTCACTAAACTCAGGTCAGATCCCTGAATTGCTTGACCAAATAGCTGCAGAAATGCTTGTACTGCCATAACAGGAGAACAAGGGTTGGGAGTGGGGAAGAGAGAGGATGAGACTCCTTCTTTGCTGGGGGGAGCACTGGGTTAACAAGCCTGCAGGCTAAGACATAGATAAAAGAGAAAATTCTTGAAGGACGAGTTAAGCTACCAAAAGCAGTTCGCTCTAAACCACCTCCCTGATGCAGGCAACTCTGTCTCAAGTCAGCCGTGCTGGACATGGAAAAGCTGGAGGGTTTCACCCACCTGGATGAGGGACACGGTGCCATCAGGGTTACTGAAGGTTTGTACCACTGTCTGTGATGGCACCAGGTGCGCTATACTATGTGTGGTCGTAGTCTGCTGCTGTGTCTGCTGATCCTCGAATGCATACAGCAAGTCTTCACGCCCGTGCTGCTTGTAGCAGTTCTTCACGATAGTCCGCAATGCTTGGGTCCATGACACCTACGAGCAGAATGAAGAAGAGTGAAGAGTCAGTGTAAAAAAAGTTTTCTGAACCACTGCAGTGCTGCTACTGCTGTGATTTGCATGCTTATCTTCACTGGGTTTTATTGGGCAGTTTTCAACATATTCTCAAACAATCAAAAGGCCCCAATACCTAATCCCTCTCTCCTCATCCCCTCCTTTCCCCAAGACTCAGAAATCACTCTAGAGAGTTATTGCATTGCTGCGTACTGATAAAGAACGAGCACATATGGCCAAGGGAAAGGGAAGCTTCTCAATGAAATCTGTTTCACCAGCTTTCAAGGAATTCTAAGGGATTGGGGGTGACAAGTAGAAAACCATCCTTACCTAGGAAAGCACCAACTACCACAACACCACTTCCAGCCTCACCAGGCGTCCCTCCCCATCCAACCAGACCTACACCAGCCTACACAAGTCCTGCTGCATGCACACCCTGGCAGCCTTCTTCAATTATCTGTGTGAAAGGTTGGTAGAAACATCACCTGCATACAAGTGTCCCTCCCATACATGATGTCCAAGACCTTTTCACCCAGTTCTCCAATTTTTTCCTGGCTCCACTGTACATCTTTGACTGCTTCCCTTTAAGTACAAAGGTCCCTGCTGCTCAGGATTGGACAGAATACCTTCAGAGTCTTCAAGAGGCCATAATACAAACTCTACAGTAAATGACCTGCATACTTGGAGACTAGACTTGCCTTAGGCTGGGTAGGCTGCTTCGTAAGGCCACAGAGGCGAGCAGGTTCTGCAGCTAGTGAAAAGGACACCCGCTGCACAAAGAGATGTGGTTCAAATACGTGCTCGTCACACAAACCCAGCAGAGACAGAGCAGACTGAAGGTTATGTGTCTCTCATCCCATTGCTCTCTCAAGGCTGAATGTCTGACACAAAGTCAAGGAAGGGCTGATGTCATAGCTGCTTCTGTCACTCGAGGGGAAAACTATTCCCACAAAAGCTGGTCACAAGCCCCTGTACTCAATTTGAAGGCAGATAGGCATGGGATACACACCCGCTGCTTCTGTTCCTCTGTGCGGACATCGCTGCGAACATTGGCCCATGGAATGTCCTCAGGCCACCAGATGGGCTTGCAGCTTTCCTTGCCCCAGCCTGGTTTTCCGCGACCCGTGGAATACTTCAGCATCTCAGGGATGAAAGCTCGCAGCTGTGCCTAGAACAGACCACATAAGAGGGTTGAGACTTTTTTAGGGACTCATATCTCTGGTAGGTTTGAGGTGCACAATACAAAGTTATTACGTTTCTCTTCCATGGTTGTTGGAACCAACAACTGGAAGAGGCCTGAGCGCCTAAGGAAGATGGACAAATACTTTACCATCTGCTCCCAAGACTCAGCTGAGAATAGCTTAGTCACATGTGAAAGAGCAGAAACAAAGTTAAGTCAGCCAATTACAACAGGGCACAAGCACACAGTGTATTAACACACTTCACGGTTCACACACCACCATGAAGAGAGCTAGCCAACCTGATGGGAAGATGGGGGGGGGGGGGGGGG
>NW_010516156.1:40185-46682 GCF_000687285.1 Phaethon lepturus
GAGAGAGAGACTAATGCAGAAAAAAACCCACACTCATTGTCCCCACAGCAACAAGAACTCAGACATGAGCTGGCATACATTTTACAGAGGTGCTGCAAAGAGGATGGAGCTTCAGCGAGCTGCTCAAATGTAAAAAACAATCTCACACATACACTTCTCCACCTCCACCCCTGCAGAACATAACACATGCTGGACCAATTTTCTGAATCTATTTTTAACTTTTGCCAGAGTGGGGACACCTTTCAACCTGATTTTACTTCTCCTTAGCATCCACTGAAAACTAGTCAACTAGTGACCGCCTTTACTATCTGGAGACAAAACCTTAAAAATAGACTTGCAAAGTAAATTGAGCAGATATGTCACCAAGAGCAAGTAATACCCTTAAGGTTATCAAAGAGAATACAAAACTCACACAGGGTTTTATGACACATTTGGTTTTTGTACCGGGGATTGCCTGGAGCCTCAGGAAAAGGCTGGTTCAGCTGCAGAAACTGAGCAGGAAGAGAAGCAGCACTCACGACCACATACATCACAGAAAACCACATTAACTTAAAGCTAAACAGCTGGATTTAAGAACACCTCCCTGCATCCCTTCATAGCTTTAATGGCTAGTCCCAGTGCCACTGGGACTCCTCAGGCCACCTTACAACCCTGAGATACCTGCATGTTCAGGGCTCTGGGGCACAGCCATGGAAGAACATGTCAGGGTCAGCATCGGTTGTTGCCACAGCCACAACGTGGTCCTAGATAGCAGAGACACAGGTCTGCTCATGGAGAGCTTCTCACCCATCCCCGATCTTCTGCTGTAAGAGTGTCCCTTCCTCCCAGCCACTATCCTGCTTGAATGACATGCTGGTTCCAGTCTGGATATTGATTTACAGCTTGGAGTCAATGGATACAACTCATTTACAAGCTCTCTTTTCCACATTAGCACAGGGAGTATGTACTAAAGTCCCCTGTAACATCAGTCTGACAGAGGAATGGAGGGAATGCTTCAGAGAAACAGGAGACTGCAGATTGTCTCTGTGGTCTCTGCAAAGAGCCTAAAGCCCCTAAGCACACAGCTAAATGCACTGTCTCTGCAGTGGCTCTTTTGGACACAGGATCATTATTCAAAGCCAGAGCCCAACTGGAAGATGGAAGGTGGGCCCTACCTTACACAGTTAAATAGAAAAATTAAAGTATGTTTTGGTAAAAAGAAAACAATTTATTTGTATGCGTGATTTACTACATTGCATACAGTTTGCAGCAGTGGCTAGGGACTTCAAAGGCAACAAAAATCCAGTATACTTGTCGGTCCGTATATACCTTATCTGCTGCACAGCCTAGAAGAACCACCCCTGCTCAGAGAAGCAGCTGCATTTCAGTTCTTCCACTCCATGGACATCCTAAGCCATCTCAGAGAAGCTGTACCAAAACCCTGAATTATAAATGGAGGCACAAAAATCCCACATTGGTGCCCTTCTTCCCAGCCCAGGCCAAGTCCGTCCATGATGCACCTTCCACTACAGGGCCAACAGTGACCCTGACATGCTTCAGGTTCCCCAGTCGAGGCCCCAGTTTATTCAAATAAACCTGCTAATAGCATTGAGTTGCCTAGTGCAAAACCAGTTAAAAGCTCCTTCCCAGAACTGCTATCTGCAAGCCATGGTCCTCGTTACCAGATGGATTAATTACTGGTCCTAGGGAGTTCAGCGGTTCAAGCTACTCAAGGCACTTGTTAAGGAGGGTTTGCCTTTAATCCTCCAAGGAGACAATCAGCAGCAGTGTTACAACCTGCTCCAGTGCAAGGACTTCTCTAATTAGTGCTGTAACGAGACCTCACCTGGGCAGCTCACAGGGCTCTGACACAGGCTACGGCACTGAGACAAAGACCCCACATCTCTCAGGACGCGGCTGGGAAGAACCAGTGCAACCACTTCATCTGTGGGAGCCACGCGTTCTGCTGACTCCATCCATGAACCACCTGAAAATCAAACCTCTGCTAAAAAAACCCCAAAACAGCAGTTCACTCCAATTTTCACAGTCACCAGCTCAGGAAAGGGCTCATATGATCTCTAGCATGGAGGGTTTGAGAGAAACTGTCAGAAATGCTTCTTTGACACACTTTGGTACACAGACCGAGTGTCTTCTAAGTTTTATTAAACTCAAGTGTTAATGCTAACGAGCTAATCCTGATTCTAACATTTGCAACAGCCCAAGGCACAGACAGCTGCACTCCAGTGCTGGGAACAATAAGCTGTCCTGTGTGCGGAGTGTGCAGCCATGCTCTGGTCTTAAGGTTTATGCCCTGCCAAGGAAAGTGGTTTCTAGAAGAGAGCAAAACCCATGCTGGGCATTTTCTACCTGGTCTCAGAGTTCAGCCTCAGGATCTCCAAAAAGCAGCAGCTGGGAAAAGGGGAGTCAAGTCCTCGTAGGACCTTGGTTGCACCTCAGAGTGGAAAAGGGCAAAGCAGCAATTGCAACAAAGCACCCAAGTGTTTTGTTCACTGGCTCTTCTTTTTGCAACAGCCAGTTTTAGACTAAATGTTCTTTAAGTTTAAAAGTTCCAATTAATGTTTCATCATTCAGATTAAAAAGCCAGGCATCTGTCAAGGCAGCAACCAAGCTGTCATCATCAATTCCCTGCTATGAAAATCCTCATAGCCCTGACCGAACTCTGCAAGGTCTCACTGCCGGGTGCTTTCTGGCAGGCAGGATGAGAGTGGGCTTGCCACTGTCATAAATTTATCACGGCAAAGACGAGGTGCAGGGTCAGCCGGGGTTTCCTCAACAAGAAGCGATGGCACTCTGCACCCAGCAGACACAAGAATCAACCCTAAAGTTAACAACGTGGTCATCAGTGCAAAAAGCAGGAGGTGCTGTGGGTCTCCCCACAGAAGTGTCTGCTCAGGGATTTACTCTTTATGCAAATCTTTCTTCTCTTCCACACTGAAACCATGGTCAAGTCAAGTTAAGAATGAGTGACTAGTTCTAAAGTTTCAGAGGGGCATACCTGGGGACCAGGCTGTCCCTCTCGGGATCACCACCTCCTATAGCAGAGTTTGGAGATCTGAGTGCTGGACACGACTGCTTGTTCTTGCTGGAAATGAGGCAGGATGCAGGCTCTGAGTTTAAATGCTGTAAAAGCAGGCAGCTGCCTGCACGGCAGTTAGAAGCATACACTCATCCTTGTATGCAGTACCTTGCAGGACTCGCTACCCTTCCCACTGTTGGAACAACTGTCCAGTGCTAGAGCTCAGCTGCACGGGGACCCAATTCCTAACTCTGGGGTGCCTCCACTGCAAAACAAGGATTCTCCCACTGCCACACGCCAACGACCTGCTGGGAGAGCAGAAACACAGGCTGTCCCCATACCACACCTCTGACACAGACCAGAAGGCAGCACCCCCGGGCGATGGGGTCCAGCACTGCAGGATCATCCCTGCCCCTCCGGGGAAAGGATCTGCCAGCTGCAAACTGAGTTTAGTTACTGTCTTTTGGTGCTTGGCTTCTCCTACATACAAACTATCCCGTACAGAAAGATATCTGCTGTTTCTGCTAGAGCTTTTTGGAGGGCAGTATGCAAACAGACGTCAAGATGATTTTTGAGAGGCCCAGATAAGCTTTGTTGGCATGTATAAGCAGACTGCAAATCATGGGGGCATACTAAACTTAAAAAAAGTCAGATTAAAGGACAAATCACCTTTGTGAAAAGCATAAACAAATTCTGGTGACCTTGGTGAGGGCCAACTGAAGCATCGACCTCAGCATTACCCAATCTTACTCCTTAATCATATCAGCGAGCAAGTGAGAACAAGTTTAGAGGCAAACTCAGCTCTGACGTATAGTGTCAACGTAGCCAAAGTCCAGAAAGCAACAAGATTTCTCTGTGTAATGGCTGCAGGGTAGGAGTCCTACTGCAACACATTCTTTTTCTGCACAGCTGAGGTGGGTGATGCTCTCCATTCGCACGTTTATAGAAGCATCTTTGCTCAGGCTATAGTAAAGGCTTTATTTCCCTCAAGACCACCAGGGAAGCAGAGCAATTAAAAGGAGAGTTATTATCATCTCCTCTTTGAGGAGTTAACGCCTCTACCACCTGCCTGCTGATGCCTGCAGCTGCTAAAGGCAGAGGCCTCCTTTTTCCACTCCCAGTGACACACCTCTTAATTGTGCTGCCCAATTGGTATTTATAAGTATTTCAGTTTTCCACAGGGCTTTGTGCAACTTGGTCGAAAAAGCTAATTTCTTATTAGCAAATACAAAGAACTATATTGGTAGCTCTGGGAATCAAGTTTCCTACAGAAAAATGATGGCACCTCTAGCAGGGCAACAGGTTGCAGCGATGCAGGAGTCAGAATTATCATCCGCTCTCCCAAACGAATGTATTTGAAATTGTAATTGTGGCCAAAAAAAAGACAGCAATAATGACAAATCCTCATCGCATTCAGCATGTCTGTATTTCGTTTCTATTTAAAGTTTGCGCCCAAGTCCAGCAAAAACTATATAGCAGCTGGATGCTTTCAGCAACAAAATGATCTAAGCACCACATGCAACATTTTACTCCTTGAAAATTTTACAAGAAGAAAGACCTACTGGGTCATGAAAATCCACCTAGGAGCCCACAGTCCTGTCCATTAATTCTAGTGTTCTGTCCTCAAGTGGCCCGCAGCCATTCAAGGATCTCAAAAGTTTTTTTAAAAGATATTTACAATGCATCATCCCTATATGGTATGTGGGGAAACTGAGGCAGCACAGCATGCCCACAGCATGCGTGCACACCACAACGGCTGGGCTAACCGGGACAGCGATGGTTAGCCAAACAGGGCACAAAGAGCGTGGACTCTGTCCACAGCTCAGGAGAAACCTTCTTCACAAAGCTCTTTTGAGTTACCACATTGCACTAAAAAGATGAGGGCTACTCCTAACAAGATACTTGTTTTACCATAATGCGGCATGAGAAGAGTTGAAATAAGAGGCTCTACGCTGCTACGCTGTTACATCAGCAGTTTGCACGCTTGCAGACCAAAGGCCCTGCAGAACATGGAGAAGAAAAAACGTTTCTCATTTAACAGAGCCACAAGAAGCCTGGGAACACAGGAGTGTTGTGCATGGGGGGGGGGCCGGGGCATAAAAAAAAAAAAAAAGCCCTGCCAGCAACCAGTTGCCAGACTGGAGAGCTGCTTCACACCTGGAAATACAGAGCAATCAAACCCCAGAGGCAACTGGGCTTGGCCACATCTTTGTGCAAGGTTTCCTGAAGACCAAGGCCATGTCATGTTTGGAAGAAAAAAAACCTCCAACCTTATTTTTAGCTTAACATGAAAAGTATTAGTATTTTAGCCATACAACTCTGGGGATATTCGTATTTTATCCATAAAGTAGAAGCAGAAAACACTTCAGCAACCTTTGATGTTAAAATATTTAATTTCCAGCTCTATCACAAAAAGTAAACAATCTGCACTATAAATCCAGCTGAAGGCTTCTCTGAAGTGAGAGCTTGTCACTTTTGTTGCTGCTTTGATGGCACATGCACCATTAACAGCCAAACAGTTGATAGATCTTTTTATTGGCTCTTTTATATGTGCACATACTCTGTGCACTGCAAACTGAGAAGTTTCTCAGATGTGTTACTGCATTGCAACAGGCTCACGTTCTGATCTCATTCATCCGCGCTCACTTCTCTCTCTCTCATTTCTTTCCACCACTCCACCAGCAACAGCTCATTTGCTTTTTTCCCCTCCTCAGAGCCCACATGCTGGGGCTACAAGCACCTCCAGCTTCGCTACTCGCACCATGCAAGGACGGCCTCCTTCTGCCCACGCAAATCTCCACATGGATGTCTCCTTCTCCTTATTTTAAGTCCTAGGCACTTCTCTTGCTGTTACTCAGCTTAATTACTACAGTGAGGAGTCCATAAATAAGTCAGAAAAACACAAGCATTTTGTTTGCTAATACAAATGAACTCAGAGTTACATACCTGTGATCTTTTGGTGGTCTCTCATTTTACTTTAAAAGTAAAATGTTTCCATTTTTTAAGAGTTTCCCATGGCAATGGGAAAGTAATGACCCAAAACAAAAGCTGCCTGCGAACAGCTCTTGCAGATACCACGTTTCACAGTGGCTTAAGAATCTAGCAACTAAGTTTTGCATTATATTGTCATGGATTAGAAACATGATCTGTTATCAGCCAAGGCACAGTAGATTTCTTTGTAAAATTTTATTAGAAGCGTGAGCTTGTCTGATTCCACCTAAATAATGGAAATGGTGTTTTGACCAGAATATGATCTTTCTGCAGAGCAGAGAGGAAATCCGCACATCTTTGCTCTACTACAACACCTCTTTGTATGTTCCCCGAAACCTCTGACCTTTCCATCTTGCTACTCTCTTGGAAGAAACTGGATTTCAGTGTTTACAATTTGTTGTGGTGCATCAGACTGAGTGTATCCAGAGCCTCCTGCAAAACACACCTGCCTGCATTCAGGTCCTGCACCCCAGGGGAAGGAGATTTCCCT
>NW_010516156.1:46713-58070 GCF_000687285.1 Phaethon lepturus
GGAAGCTTCCCTGGGCTCTTTCTCCTAGCAATACCAAGGTCAGCAAAGGGCTGGACCTGGAGAGAAAGGGAGTCCCCTGCACCCCTAGGGAAGATGATCCCCTGTTCTCGAGATCAGAAGTCTCTCTCTCAGGGTCTCATCTGCAGTTAAAGCATTAGCAAGCTGCCCTCTGCTCCAATCCACAGCATAAAATAGAGGAGGGAACAAACTAGAGCACACAAGAAATGTCCAAGTAGGATAAGCCTAAAAAGTATTTCACAAGTGACCTTCCTGAAATCAGTGCCTAAAAACTGCTCTGAAGTGCAGAACAAGTATCTCCCCTGTTCACAGCTTATGGGAGGTGACAAAAGCAGCTCAAAGGGGAAAGGTCCCAGCAGCCTGAGCTCTAGTCCTTACCAGCACCTCTACTGTTTCATCTAGAAAATAAGCACCACTAACAATGCAGCACATTTAATACTATCTGAGCTGTTACAGTCCCGTGGGAAAGAAAAGATCAAATACATCCCCTGGAGGTGTAGACATAAGCTGCAGTGCAAAATAACAGGATATGACTGCAAGATGCCCAGTCTCTCTCTCTGTTTCTGCCATGTCGGGCTGCTTACCTGGGTCATCTTGTCCACCGAGACCGGAATGCCATCGATGGTGAGGGGCGGCAACTCTGAGTTAACCTCCTGAGGCGCAGGAGCATGCTCTGCTAGTGCAGACTCCAGGTCTTCCAGAATCATGCTCTTGTACTTGCGTACCTGTGGGGAATTGTTAAGCTCAGGTAAACAAGGTAAGGAGCACCAGGAGAGGTGAGTGCAAGGACGCAGGGCCAGCCACCTTCCCCAAGGTGCTGCAGAACAGGAGCAGCAAACAGTGCCACAGCTGGCAAGAAAAAATACCCACTGGCCCCGAAGACTTGGCCACATTGAAGAGCTGATGATGAAACTTCAAGTAACACTGGCAAGTGGAAGTATTTATAGGATTAAAAGAAAAGTTCTGAAGCAAGATTTATGATCCTGACCATGGTCAGGATCTGCTCCATTTACTCTCTGGTCTGCAGCAAGGTGCAAGCATCGACAGCCTAGCTGAGTTCAAACACATCATCACTACCTGCTCCCTCCGATTTTTAATCCAGGATATTCAACCCTGGTGAGATGTGCTAGGCAACCATTCATGCAGAGAAGACAGGACCTCAGTGCTGTACTCTCATGTCCATACACTCTCAACTCCCATTTACAGGGCTTTAAACATGACCTTCAGACCGCCTCCAGGCTTGCAAGGCTGCCTTGAGCAGAATGAAACCTGCAGAGAAGGTGAGCAATTCATTACATAGCTTTTCCTACAGACACCTACCACATTCTCCAAGGGTGCAGCACCAAATACTTTAAAGACAGGATTGGGTTTGGAGGGTGAGATGCAGAGCACAATGGCCTGCTGCCCCACTCTGGTGGTGTACTCATCCAGTGTGGCTCGCAGCTTCCTGAAACAGAGATATAACACAGTGAATAGGTAATGGCTGAAAGCCCTGTAGAAACACAACCCTTTGCATTGTCAAGTCCCTTTCTTAATGCTACCTATTTGCAAACCAGGTGAAAAACGGCGTCCCAGCTGGTCAGATTAACCGCATATACTGCTTCTTCCTCTGCTCCCGCAGGCCTGCTGCGGTCCCTACAGTCACTCGGCAGCTCAAATATCAATTATTCTCCCTTCTCTCCTTTTTCCATTGATGTAAAAAGTAAAGAGAAATCACCAGAGCAGCAAAGATAACACAGCAAGGGTCTGCATATCTGCCCTGTCACCACCTAAGTGTATTAGCAATACAAAACTTGCAAGGTAAAGAATTTGAATGGTTCAACAAAAGAAGACTGCAGACACAGGTTATTTTACATCCAGCCTCATAACACTGCATTGCAATTCTCTAGTACTAAAATCCTGCTCAAACCAGAACTATAAGAATTCAACATACAACTATAGGACAGGCAAGAACCAGAAATATTGCAACAGCTCAGCACAGGAAACCCAGGTATTCAGACACCTGCCACATCAGCAAGTCCCTTTGGAACAGTCTCTCTGCAGGAAAAAAATGTTCCATTATATACTTTACGGCTCTTACTCACTTCTAAGCAATGCAAGACAATGGGTCAGAAATGTTGGCATAAACTCATAAAACAAGAGAGGACTAGCACATATCACCAGATAACCTGAGCACTCCATACGGTGACAGTTTAGTATCTGCCTTGGTCATTTCAGAACCTGCTGTTAGCAGCAGACACATTGCCCCAAAGCACTAACACCACCACCAGCTAGGCAGAGATCCCAGAATCAGGAACTGTAACTTCCTACTCGATTCACAGTGGTGTAAATATCAAGCACAAACATGTCAAATTGATCAGAGTGCAAAAAAAATGATGCATTTTGTCAGTAACTTGCATGTGCCAAAATTAAGCAGTTGCATGAAAAGAGAAGAAATGATTCCTTTAAACAGGAGTTTCAATATACATTGTTCACATTTCGAGAGAGAAAAGAATTTGCTCTTCATAAAGACGGCTGGGTCAGCAGTTGGGGGAAGGAGGGAAAAACAGAATGGGGCTATAAAAAAAAAGGGACTCCACTCCCAGGGAGTATTATTTAACACTGCTTCACTTTGTTCCAGCTTGATCCTGTGCAAAGGATGTTGTGGCACTCAGCAGATGGATAAGCAGAATGTAAAGAAACCAACTTAATTTCTCACCATCTTTACAAGAGTTAGAATAGAAGGAGAAAAGGCAGAACTCTGGCCATTGCTGTTCCAGTGCATTAAGTGTGCACGCAGGAGGAAACTCTGAAGAAACGACGTGACAAATGCTCCAGCTCTTGTAAGATAACCCGATTAAAACCAAAACAGTTTAAAAAGCAAAAACTGCTTTGTTCCAAAACCTAGTAAATAGTACCAGCCAATATTTACAAATGTTTCTTGAAGATGGAATTGCAGGTGATATCTCCAGGCTTGCAGAAAGCCTGTGCAGTCACTTCAGCACCAATGCTCCTAGGTGGCCATCAGGCGGGCAGACAGCCTCAGAGCACCTGTAGTGCAACACCTGAAGGGCTACGGAAGTTTGGTGTCTACAGAGCAAGTTTCTAAAGCCAAAGAAAGTGTTTCAGCTCTGGCAGGCATCTCCCCTCGATTATTTTCCCCCAACACTAGGGGAAAGTACTAGAGGCTGGGCCAGTCTTCAGCGTGGAGCTCACACAACAGGGTCTGCTGGCAAAGGAGACTCAGGTCACACACACTAGATTTATTCACAGGATCATTTCATAATGCAGAAAAGACTTTTTTCATTAGGTAGAGAAGTCCTCGTGCCACTGCAGAGCCGGGATATGGCTGTGGCTCCTAATTCTCAGGCCAGCCGCTGTTAAAGCCACTACAAGTATCTTGCAAGGCAATGTTACCATGAGCTGCAGTTAGAACAGAATGGTGGATTCCACCAGAATGGTCACGTCAGTCCTGGTGATCATAATATCAGGAGAGTTGCAATTTAACCTATTTCTGCAAATTAAAACACAGCTCTTGTGTTCAGAAAAGATGCCCAAAAAATCCCCAAACTGGGCAACTTCTGCACAGTACATGGTCTCACCCCACACGGCACCGGAGACAGATTGAGGATGCAGACCAAGGTGTCAGAGTGCAGGCGAGACTCCTTACCGTAGCAAACGCGTCTGCTGCCTCTTGCGGATTGACGGGTTGGATTCAAAAACGTGTGGTCGCTTTCGTTTTTTACCCGTTGCCACAGCAGCAGCTGCTGCCATCCCCACAGGGCCTGGAAATTAAACCACAAAGGGTGAATCAGCACACACAGCTCAGGAACTGGCCAGAAAGGACATTGCCATTGCCTCTCCCCAGGGAGGGTCCCAAGGGCTCAGCTCAAGGGCCTCCCCACTGGACCAGGGTGACCCCAGTTCCCCACTGAGCTCTCCCGCAACCAGGATCGTTCCTCTCCAGCATCGGAGACGTGTATCAAAAGGCAAATCCCAGATCAGTCCCAGGTGAAAGTCACATATTTCAGTCCAGAGTTCTTCCTACAATCACATAACTACGTATTTTATCTTCCAAATATACTGAAAAACTCTCAAGTATGCCAAAACTTTCAATAACTGACTGCAGTTGAGGAGATCCCTCTGGCAGGGGAGAAGACACAAGGTACAATCCTGCTTGGATGCCTCAACTACAGCATCAGGAGTCCGAAGCCTTCCCCAGGGATTAAGGACCAGTTTTAATGGGAAAGAAATTGAAAATCCAGAGTTACGGGCAGCATCCTACAACAGCCCAGGAAGAACACAGGGGACCGTGGCACGGCAGCACTATTGCTTTTGTGATTAAATGCTAGACATAATCTATGTAAAGGGCAGTTTCATTAAGTTAATTGGAAGTAAATCAAGTAACATGCAGTGGATTGTGCTTCTATTGGTGATGTCCAGAAATGAGCGCAGGGTCAGAGTAAAAAAGCCCTGGGGCCTAATGCAGGCTCAAGGACTTGCCTTTGACTCCTGAGCAGAGACCTCAGTTGCCGTGTGTGTCGTTTCTCCATGTGTCAGAAGTGAAAGATTACATCAGGGGTCATAAAAGCACTGTATTTTTGTCTTTAACAAAGATGCAGCTACTGGATTGGGAAGTCCCAAGCTACCGATCAGTGGAAGCTGGTAGACAATAACAAAAGTAGCATGCGATGATATGTTTTCCCTAGGCAGCTGCTATGGGAGATGCGACGCTGTAAGGGACAGAGTGACCCTGAGTGACACTTGCAGAGCCAGGTTTTGTTAATCTGTAATGAACTACCTGAGCGCTACCCATGGCGGGCGCAGCAAGCACCGCTGCATACTGCTCCAACGATCCTGTGCTTGTGTAAAAAGAACTGTATAATAAGGCCAAGTGCCGGGTCCTGCACTTGGGTCACAACAACCCCGTGCAACGCTCCAGGCTTGGGGAGGAGTGGCTGGAGAGCTGCCCGGCGGAAAAGGACCTGAGCGTGCTGGTTGACAGCCGGCTGAACATGAGCCGGCAGTGTGCCCAGGTGGCCAAGGCGGCCAGCAGCGTCCTGGCCTGGATCAGCAATAGTACGGCCAGCAGGAGCCGGGCAGGGATCGTGCCCCTGTACTCGGCACTGGTGAGGCCGCACCTCGAATCCTGTGTTCAGTTTTGGGCCCCTCACTACAAGAAGGATGTTGAGGTGCTGGAGCGTGTCCAGAGAAGGGCAATGGAGCTGGGGAGGGGTCTGGAGCACAAGTCTGATGAGGAGCGGCTGAGGGAACTGGGGGTGTTCAGTCTGGAGAAGAGGAGGCTGAGGGGAGCCCTCATCGCTCTCCACAACTATCTGAAAGGGGGTTGTGGTGAGGTGAGGGTTGGTCTCTTCTCCCAAGTAACCAGTGACAGGGCGAGAGGAAATGGGCTCAAGTTGTGCCAGGGCAGGTTTAGATTGGATATTAGGAAAAATTTCTTCACTGAGAGGGTGGTCAGGCATTGGAACAGGCTGCCCAGGGAGGTGGTGGAGTCACCATCTCTGGAAGTGTTCAGAAAACATGTGGATGTGGCACTTCGGGACATGGTTTAGGGAACATGGTGGCATTAAGTTAACAACTGGGCTTGATGATCTTGGAGGTCCTTTCCAACCTTAGTGATTCTGTGAACTGGTGGGGGGACTGGAAAAACATTTGCTCTGGAGAAGCGAGGAAGGGCTACGCTGGGCTATCAGGCAAGTTTTGGGTTGGATGTGCCAGCCCATGCCATGAACTGCAGCCGCCTGCCCCGGGGAAGCTTGGGGCACCTGGCTCGCCAGGGGCTGGAGGGGCACCAGGCAGCCCTTGCACCAGGAGGGTGCCTGCCTCCTGTGACCACCACCCACGCCTGACAAGCTTGTGTGCTAGAAGGGAAGGAGGAAAGAAAAAGTCCTGCAGGAGCTGGGGTTGGAAAATTAATAAGCAAAGAGCATGGGATGCTCAGTGGGGTGGTGGAACTTCACAGGTTCAGTCAAGCACATCAAGAACTTTATTCATCAGATCAAGTCTGATATGGCGCGAGACCAGTCTCAGTGTTTATTCATCACTGCAGTTTTCTACTAATGAGGTAGATCCACTACACGACAAATCTGCAGGACATTTGGCAGTGGCTTCACTGGAAGGAATTTGTGATTTTGAAATACTTTCCCAGTCCAGATATGCCAGGACCCCTTGTGGCATCTCCTTGGGAGAGGCCTAGCATGTGAGCTCCCTGGCTAAGCAGGGTTGTGTAGCACTCCTGGGTTATTTTTGCTCTTGTTTATATGAGCCTGAAATAAGCTTGCTCTTTGACATATTCGGTATTTTAGTTTCATTATTTGAGGCAGCATTTACCAGGGACCTTTTTTGTTGTACAAACCAGTCTCTTATTCCCAGCACCTCCATATTACACACAGGTAAAATGATGCAAGATTCAAGCAGCCAGCAGACCTTGTGAAGAAGTGCTATTAAAGCCAGGGCAATAAGGAAGCATTCAGAGCATCCTGTGGAGTGAAAAGATCACTGGCTGCCCTCAAGCACTCTTTGCAACCTCTGCACGAATGCTACACATCAGGAGAACATTGAGCATCCCACTGACTTTACCTGCTGCAGCCAGATGGGCAGTGACCTCGTCGGCAGCCGTGGAGTTGAGGATGTCAGAGTCATCATAGGAGGTGTCCTCCGGCGAAGACGGCGAGTCTTCATCTGCACTCAGCATGCTGTGCTCTGTGTAGGTGGCCACATGGACCTGCTGCACCTGCTGGGCCACTGCGTGGGCCTCGATGGTGGCCATGTGCTCTGTTTGCGTCACCCCGTGTTCTTCCATCAATAGCTACTGTCAGAGGAGACAAAAATCACAGGAAGGGGTTACTGACATTGACGCATCATTAAGGGAGGGAAGCCAAAGGCTTCCGAGCCAGCTAGGTGAGCTGGCTGTGACCAAAAGGGAGCGGAGATTACCTCCCCCAGTGGCAGCGGTCTTCTACGAGAGGGAAATAACGACTGCACCAGGAGTCAGAAGAGGAACTTGAAGTTTAAGAGTTTTGAAAAATCCATACTTCCAAACAACATGGCATAGCACATGCTGAAGGAAAGATCTTTAAGGACCTTGTAAGCCCTGAGATTACATGCCTCTCACCCACTACACATTAAGAGGTCTGATCAAAGTTGGAACTTATTTTTGCCACTTCAAGATCTAGCTTTCAGGGAAGATGCTCAAGGGCAATAGACAACTTCTCTCTACTCCAACATCAATAGCTCAGGCCACAAACAAGGATATCAGTACAGAAGTTTACTGGCAGCAAGTTGCGTTCTGGAGACCACTTTTGTTGCATTATTTGTTTAGAGTCCGGAAGCAGGCAAAATCATTACAACCCAAGCACAAATACTACATAAAGCATATTTATTTAATGCATCTAGTGGTAAACCACTGAGTAAAGTAGCAGCTTATGCGGTTAGCAGGGCACTGGACCACACACCATGAACATAAATCTTTGCAAAAGGAACAAGACAAGAGGCACACATATTTTCAGTGTGTCTACCACACATTTATGGAAAAGGAACAGCACATCCTCAAGATAATTTTCAAATCACATTAGAAGAATTAGCACATCAACCCTCAGAAAACAGGTTCCCCAAAACCCTCGGGGCAAACAGCAGAAGGAAAAAGATGACCAGCTGTAGGGAACATTAAAATATACCCAGCAAATTCTGACCATGTAAGTATAGCCATTGAATTTAGAGCTCTTGATTGACACTCTCTTCATGGAAACTTGTTCAGCTTGTCAGGAGAAGACAGCTAGGAGCACAGACACAAACTGTGGAGTGGTCGCAGATACATGGCTGGGTAACTGCTCTATGACTTCAGACAAGCTGTGCCATCACACACAGCTTTGTCCTTCAAAAGCTTTCAGTAGCTTCCATTATCTATATCATGCCATAAATACATGACACTTTGCAAATGATCAACATAACAAAAACCTCATCCTGACAAAATAATCACTAGTCTTCTACTGACCATAAGAAACACATCCTGATGACCATACCATGGAACACCACGGCAGGATCAGTGAGACTAGGACCCAGACCAGGAGAAACGACTTTGCCAAGAGCGCTATTTTGACCAAACTAAACAATAGTCATACACAAAGAAGGATAAACTAATCAAGACATGGCAAGAGAGACTATTACGAAGGTGGGATGCTCCATGGAAGAAATGGAGAAGAACAGAAGACACCTCAGCTGAAGCTGCAAATACATGGGCAAACAGGAATAGAAGATTAGGTGGGAGGCAGAAAGAAGTTGAAGGAGAGGACCAGAGCCTTGTTCTGAATTCAAAAGAGTACGAAGGAGCAAAGCATGACTAAAGCTGTGGAGGAAGAAGTATCTTTTGCAGCAGCATTTTAAGCAGCACAAGCTCAGAAGCAAGGAAGTGGTTGCCACAGTCCAGACAACAAACAACCAAAAAGGTAGGGTGGGGAGTGACTAGTATTTAGATGCATTAATTTCTACCTCAAATCTACTGACCAAAGAGCTGAAATAGGACAGATTTTTTTTCTCCCATTCACCAGCTGGTTTCTAAAGACTTGTTTCCACATGCCTCAAAATGTCTTCTGCAACTCCGTGAACTGAATGTTATGGACATTTCTAAAACAGCTCTTCCAAAGGTAGTTCCAACTTGAAGATACCAAAAATAGAGATGAAATTACTTTAGAGAGTCCTGTCTTCAAAACAGGCCCCTTTCTGAAACCATTTTCCATGTTTGACTTAAGCGCATCTGTTCTTACAAGGAACAAAAGCTGCATCTCAAATTCAGGGAAAATATTCCCTTAGACAGCACTAAGAGAAAGCTTCCCATTCAAATGCCAGAGGCATGTACACTGTTGAACAGGGGAGGAGATGAAGTTTCTGGTGTAGCAGTAGGATCAAGATACTGAAGAGACTTGGAATGAGCCAAGTAAATCTAGTGAATACAAAGTCAAAATACTCATTACCGTGCATACATCACAACAACCAAACCATGCTGTTCTTGCCCTACTTCAGCCGCACAGTGGGTGGCTGCAATCCGTCACCTCATCTGGACTTGCCCAGCCAGCCAAGACGTTTGCAAACATGGTGTTATCCCTGAAATGGCTGTGGGCAGTCAGACAGCCACCCTCTTACTAAAGAGATCATGTTTCCCAGCCAGCACATCCTAGAGTTTAGGATGAGTTAGCACCACATGTTCATTTGCAGAATGAATTCATTCCTTCTGTAGATGCCATAACAGCCTTTGTCTTCCTGAGAAGTCAAATCTGACCTAGCCATTTTGGCATGGTTCCTCATTTACTAATACAAAGAAATCCAGCTGGATCTTTCCAAAGCCTTACTGAACTTGACAAAAAGCCAAAACCAATCTCCAAAGCATTTTGCCCTGCTCAATTCTGTCCGGTAAGCCAACAGTTCAGACCTTAGAGGCCAAGCCTCCTCTGGTTGTACCAGTCACCCTCCGCTGACCAAAGAGGGAGGCCACAGCAACCTGCCTTCTAACATAGACATCATGGGTTTGTAGCTAAAACGCAAAAAAAGGTCCAGGTTATAGAACACTTTTATTTTCCATGTCTGAATATGGCTGGTTTCCCGCCTACACTACACACACTTCTAATAACAAGAAGCTGTTAATTTTATGTGATTCTACCAAGAGACTACAATTTCCACATGTAACACCAACTTCATTGTGGAGCATCAAAGCTAACTCCATTAATTTTGACATCTTCATGGGGGACAGAAGCAAAAGATAACTGCATGTATTTAGGCAGTGGATTTTCATCTGTGAGATGCCAACAGTGCTCTAATGCACAGCTATATTCTAAACATTAGGGTGATGCTGGTTTGGGTTTCCCAGTTCAGAAGAGTCCGTCTGGTTAAAACTAGGGACCTGTACTCCCAAGTGAGATGGCAGGAAGGACTTGGTCACATATTTAATTATGTAGCTGGATGGTGTGTGACGGACGGAAGCATAGTCTACCATCTAAAACAAAGAAAAAGTATCAGGATGCAGGTCCAGTACTGGAAGCTGCCCAGCCACTAAGATGACCGCAGCACTAAAAATCACCCTCTGTACTGTGAAGGCTGGGGAAGAGGCACATCTCCTATATTTACGCTCCCACTAACATTATTTTCCCAAGAAAGTGAGTTTCTTGTCCATGAAACACTAAGAGATTCCCTAAAAGTTCCTAAATACTATGGACCGGAAACTAAATTCAGTTTGGACCATGAACAGACGTGTCCCAGCTTCTGTTTTTTGGATTTAAAAAAAAAGAATAAAAAACAGGATAAAAAACAGATTTAAAAAACATGCACCACAGGAACTCAAGCCTGCGGGACAGCAGAAGTGCTGTTGCAAGACTGTTATGAACCTACTGAGGTTACAGCTAAAGCCAAATTGCCTTCAAACTCGCAATCCTCCCTAAAAGACTGCTAGAGGTAGATGTTGCTGTTGTCCAATGCTACTTACAACTCAGATTGTAATATTAGAACCATCCAAAAATAGCAATTCAAATACCACCAGTAAGGAAGGAACTAAGATGCTGAGGTATACTGAAGCAAGAAACTGAAAATTTCTGGTTTAAAAAAACGAAAAAAAAACAAAAAACGACGTAATCTCCTTCCAGCTTCTTTTGCCATCACCATAGAAAAATGGGTAAAAAAAAAAAAGAAAAAGATCTCAAGCAAACCCTTAATGGAACAGCTCAGCAGGCCAGGCTTTCCCAAGCCACCGTGCTTTTTCTGAAGGGGTATATTGCTGCTTTTCTCAATGGAGCAATGCAACTTTTAAGTACTTTCCATTAAAATAAAAAATGTATTTATCCATAGCAACATATCATCAGAATATAATTGACAAAGCATAGTAACCTTTTAGCTCATCAGGAGACAAGACTGCAGGACAATGGATGCTTCAGATACTCCTTCCTTTGGAAGGAAACCTGCTTGATTCAAGGGGCAGTCTACACCCAATGCCACTGAAAATAATGCTTTTTTTATGAATAAAATTGGTAGTAGACTGAAACTATGCATTTCTGAGTCAGCAAGTGGACGCTGGGTAAGCAACATCAATTTTCCTCGTGGACAACTATGCAAATTTAAACACATGTGCTTTTGATCTAGCTTTTACAGACACATGTCCTGCTTCAGTGCACGGCGCCTGGCTGAATTTTGGCGTTTTTGGAAACAGTTAGCTATAAGCAATGACTGGGATAATTAATAGCGAGGCCATCATGTTTATTTAAAGATGAGGTCCACTTGATTCAAACAAAGTCTAATAAACCATCCATCTGCTACAAACGCTTTCTTCTCTTGTGGTGGGTTGACCACAGCTGGAGGCC
>NW_010516157.1:0-4475 GCF_000687285.1 Phaethon lepturus
CGGAGGCGGCCGGGGGATCCTTGGGCCGGGCAAGGGCATCCGCTGCCTCTCCCTGGGCGTCCCCAGGCAGACGTGTCCTCGCGCAGTTATTACCGAGCGCAGGCCGCACACGAAGCGGAGAAAGCGTTAACAACGTCCAGCACAAGTTATGAAGCAGAGCATTAGCGTCGCAAGCGGGAAGGGCGTGGGATACCTGCCCTGCCCGCCACACCCGCTCCATCTGCAGCTACAGCCCTCGGAGCGCCTGGCTAACCGCTCTCAGCTTGTGCTTCTTGAGTTTAAGTAGTGCCCTGGCTGGCAGAAGCACCTGGGCTAAGTATGCTTCGTTGTGTTGTTTTGGGGTTGTTCCTTTTTTCCCCCCCTTCGCTATGGTTACTAAGCAAAAGCAAGCCTCGTGCGCCAGGAAGAGCCTTTGCCGTGTTCAAAGCAAGTATGGGGACTCCAGGCTCGAATTGCTCTAATAATTTATTCTGGTCTTGAAATCTCTAGGGTTATTTCACAGAAAATGTATTTTAAGATGTTTGGCTCAAAAATGACAAGATAACAGATGATACATATTCATTTTCTCCCTCAAGATGGTGATGAGATGTAACAGAATAAAGCAGTAGTCTCGGCAGATCTTCCCTCCCCCAAATGGAGAAGGTTTGTGGTTTTATCTCGCTGATACCACCAGAATTGTGCTGCCATTTATCTTGAGGGTGTATTTGTGAAAGGGATTGTTTGCAGCTGGAGCTACAAGGCATGAAACAAACTGATAATGGAACTTTCTTTTGAAGCTTATTCTTTTTCAGTGGCATTTTTCTTTTTTTTTCCTTTATGAGCTTCATGACAGCCAAGCAGTAATTTCCTTTCTGTATTTTAGCACAAATAACAGATTAGTGTCACATTGTTTGCTGTGAGCTTTTGCTTGCTGCTTGCATGAGTACTTGTTGGCGTTTGGTGTATTCCAAATAAACACTGTGGTCATTCATAAAGACAAAAAAACATCAAAGCATCTTCTTGGCGTACAAGAGCGCACTGCTAGCACGTATCTTGAATACGGTAGAAAACCACAGAGGCAGAGGTGAAAAATGTAATTTGAAACTTGAATCACAAAACACATAGGCCAGGACTCACAGCCTTTGGCACTGCAAACGTGACAATCTACTGCAGTCTCATACTCAAGAAAAATGTAATTTAAATTAACAACATAAAGCACAAATAGTAAAATATTTATTTCTAGAGAAAGTAGAATACAGAATATAACATCATAGAAAAATGTCTTTAACTTTTGCCCTTCTTCACACCGTAATCATTAATTACTTTTTCATATTCTTAGAAATACTTTCACTGCTAGGAACCAGGAAGGAAATATGTCGTGTGGCGGTTCCTCCCCTGTTTCTCTCACCTACCTCTTAAACTAAAGCTTTCTGTGCTTCCTCTCCTCCTCCCTCACTTAAAAAGCAACCTTTACGAGTGCCTATTCTATTTTCTCCAACGCCTCCGACGCGAATGCATCTTACACGATCTGTGGTTTCTGTAGCTCGCTGGGCATGCTTTGTTAGGCTTTGCATGCTCATCGTGAACCCATACTGCTCTTATAAAACATCTTCTTTAATATCTGTTGCCGGAGGTTTTCCTGGACCGCAGCCAACGCCCTAACGCTGCTCCCAGCTCATCGCCAGCATGGCCAGCCCAGCCCTGCTCGCGATGGCAGGATCAGCAAACGCCGCCTAAAGTAAGCGCCGGTGTAATTAAACTAACTGCCAAATGGAATGAGTGTTGGCTTAAAACCTCACATTTTAAACAATACCCTGAAAACGTCGCTTTTAGCATCAGGTCAGGAGGATGACACATCATTTCGCAGGGGTTTTGGTGAGAACGCTGCCAATACAATAGCTCTGCGAAGTCAGGTAAAGAAGCCCGTGACCGTTAGAGCGGTTAAACGCTACTCTCCGCTCCCGAGAAGGCTCTGGCCTTGGTAGCATGGAAGGCAGCAGGCGGAGGGAAACCAGAGAGTACAAACAAGCACAGCCAAAGACAACCTCAGGACCGGGGAAAGGGCAGGGGCAGGCAGCCCAGGGGTGGGAACGGCTCCTCTCATCAACAGCATGAACCAAAGCTGCAGTTTCCATACTCACAGCTCCTTCAAGTAAAAGTCATGGCCGGGGAGTACTGACATAGAAGCGCAGTCACAGAGGTGACACCATTAAGACTGCATAGATTTTGGAAAAACCCTTCTTGCCAGTTGTATACTTAGTTTTGGCAAGAAAATTCAGCTTTTAGAGGCTCAAAGCCCTTCCTCCGTGCATTAGCGCTCAGCGGTTGTTAGCAATACTTCCAATGCTATATCAAGTCATTCAAGCGACAGGAAATTTGAGCAGTTGATTTGGGAAATGGATATTTCATTAGAGGCACAACTCGTGATAAATGAAAGTTCTCCCAGCGCCGTCACTGGGAATACCACTGAGCTCTAAATGAAACTGCTTGAGAAGGGGAGTAAAGCAATGCCCCCGCACCGCTGCAGAACGTTAATGGGGAAAAGCCTGGAGGCTTTTCCAAGCTTGTCCACGCAAAGTAGCAAGAGGCAAGGGCACGGAGAAAACTGCCAAGCACCAACTCAGAGCAGGAGTTACTGGGTAGGACTGGAACGGTCTTACAGACAGAACAAAACCAAGGGGATTTTGGAGAAGTTTATGTTTGTCTGCTATGGCTGCCCAGAAGGCTATTCAGTGATCACAGAGGCCCTTTCCAAAGTCCTTCTGATCCTAACGGATCAACAACGCACACTTTACCCAAACACTGCAAATTTCAATTCTACAAAGAGACATCTCTGACATTCAAATTTAATGGCTTTATCCACCGCAGTGCATGGAGCAGGACCAAGTGAGCCCTGCGATGACACCTGATGGATGGGGCCAACAACCCCATCCCGCAGCGGATTCACACACTCAAAGCTTTGAATATGCAGTGCCCTCCAAAGACACTTCTAGAGCAAGCAATGGTTCAAGTGCCTTTCCAGATGCTTCATGGTTAAAACAAAAATGCAAGTTGTCACTCAAGTTTGTAAGTTATTGCCTAATGCCTGAGTAAAGATTAAGCTAAAAATGTTGATATGCATTAGCACAAGTCTTAAGCGATCCGGAGCACCTCTGGAGTTACACTTGCTTTTGTAAACATCTTCAGAGAGATACGCTCCTTGCCAAAATGTCAGCGATAAACGTATCACTGCAGTTCACAACAAAAATGAACCCATCAGTAGACCGATAAGGACAGGGCGCACCTCAAAGGACAGCTCGGCTGCCGGCGCTGAGCCTCACTCAGCTCCCGCACCCACGGCAGTGCCTGCCCAGCTCCGCTTTGAAGGAAAATCAACTACAAAACTCGCTCTCTACAACTATCTGAAAGGGCATCGTGGTGAGGTGGGTGTTGGTCTCTTCTCCCAAGTAACCGGTGATAGGATGAGAGGAAATGGCCTCAAGTTGCGCCAGGGGAGGTTTAGGCTGGAGATTAGGAAAAATGTCTTTACTGAGAGAGTGGTCAAGCATTGGAACAGGTGGGTGGTAGAGTCACCATCACTGGAGATGTTCAAAAAACGTCTGGATGTGGCGCTTCAGGACACGGTTTAGTGGGCTTGGTGGTGTTAGGTTGATAGTTGGACTCGGTGATCTTAAAGGTCTTTTCCAACCTTAATGATTCCATTATTCTGATTCTGTAAGAACTCTCACATCAGGGGGTACATTTTGTAAGATGTCCAACCAACAAAACTGGACAAAATGGTAACTCTTTGGCCAACATGCTCTTCTCTGCTTTTCTCCCCTAAACATCCCGGTCTGCAGTACTTCTGCCGGGTTTAGTCCAACGTTCGTAGTTTGCTCAAAGTGAACTCCTTTGCTACAGTGAGCAATTAAGATTAAGAAAATTGATTGATCTTGAGATTGAACTCTTAATATCTTCCGAGACACAGATTACCGAGTTTTGATCAATAGCCATAATATAATTAAAAATGTGTTTCTACAGTTGAACATGCTGTGTTCCTAATACCCGAGGTATTTCGGTGGGTTTGATTGATATGGAATAAAAGTAAAGCAAACAAACCAACATCTGTACGTAGTTGTTTGATGCATGTGGTTTTATTAAGTTCCAAAACAACTCCTCAAAAGTAGGTATTTTGGGTTTTTTTGGCACACCGATACAAGATATGTATGTGGCGATCTGAAAAAATAAAGCAAAAACCTATTTCTAAGGACCACCGTGAAAAACTGTTTACACCTTCCACCAACTACACATTTTAAAAATAAAGTACTAAAAGTCCTTTTGAAGTAGATAAAAGGAAATTTAAAATGAACATTTATCAATTTTCTCTGCATTACAACATATAGCCGAAGTGGACTTTTTTGAAAATTGAAATAAAAATCAAGAGCGGGGATCAAAAAGCTCTGAACACCTTGGAAGGCAAGAGGCACACTTCCAGCCGCGCCGGTGGGCTGCAGCCG
>NW_010516158.1:0-11091 GCF_000687285.1 Phaethon lepturus
ATATATATTTATATTTTTGTTGTTCAGGTTGACTCTCTTCAAGGGTATACCTTTTTATTTCCTTTAATGATCCTTCAGTCTGTGCCAAAAGAGTTGTGGTCTTTCTTTTTTTTCTGTTATCACCTGCTCCTTAATGTTTGTGCATCTATGTGTTTAATTTATCACTTTCCTCGTTATTTTTTATTTCTTTTTACTGAATAGTACTTAACCAAAAGACATAATAAACCTGATGCTTTTACATGCCACATACCCTTATTTATAAATGCTACATCTACAGAGGGATTTTGACAAAATTTAGGAAGTTATTTCCCAATTTGGATGCCCAGTTCAGAATTTGCAGTCTACTGTTAGAGACGTCAAATCTTTTGCTGCCTGTGATTTTGTCACTAGAACAATGCTTTCTGAATGCATGAAATGGATTGAGGCTAATTTAGAAATGTCACATTGAAGTTTTTGTCAGTCTTAAGTTTGGTTCTTCCACAGTTACCCGCGCATCTTGGTGCCCACGGCTCCCATGTGCTGAGTTCTACTTAATAGTTCTTAATATTCTTTCCTTCCGGTAAATATAACTGTACTAAACAGCTGAGCTACGTTTTCTTTCTCTCACATGCGAGATAATATTTAGAGAGGCCATGCAAGACACATCAGGAGGTACAGAGAGGATTTTACCAAGGATGCTCCTCAGCCTGGTGACAGGAATGCACGCTGGGGACAGAAACGTTCCATTTGATCGAAAAGAAATTTTTGTTAAGCTCCATTGAGCTTAACCTTTTGTAATAATTTCAATTTTGAAGTGACAAATATTGTTTCAAAACAAAGTATTTAATTTAAAAACAGCAAAGTAACACACTACAGTATTTTGAAAGCCTTTCTTTTTAGCTGAAGCCTTTTTATTGAATTACATTCCAATTCATTCATCATAGAATTTTTTCTTTTTTAACGTTCATTACTAGTTATGCTGTGAAAGATGCAGCAAGAGAAAAAACTGTAAAAATGCTTTGATTTGTCAGATTTCTAGTTAAGTTTACAGAACAGGTAAGTGGTCATTTTATAGCTGTAAACTAAATGTACCTCTTGACTAAGAGGTGATAAATCTAGGACTCCACATCAGATATTTTAGTGTACATTGGTATAGACTGAAATTCTATCTGAATGTTTTAACATGGGATTTATGGGCTGGAGGTGGCCTTCTTTGTTCCCCTCTATTGCAAATGTACATTGTAAAATACTGTTTGATTACTATATATGCACTTGTTATATGATAGTAGCAGTTGTCAACCTGAACCACTTCTGTATTGTGTACTTCATAAATACAGTCTGAAGAGCCATTTTCTGTTTCAAAGTGCTTCTGTTTCAAATCCAAAGAGCAAGTATGACACAACAGTGAGCAACAAGTAACAAGGAATGTGATTTTAGTCCTAATTTTAGACCTAGTCAATGCCATAAGAAATTTCATTTGTGCATCTCTGCTTGAACCATGACAGCAAATCTCTAACAAAGGTGCTTCAAAAGATGCATCTGTAAGGCTGACTCTACTAACGGCTGTCTTTACATAGACAGGCTTAATGACTCTGACAAATGAGATTTGGAGAATCATGTAAGGCCACTTAAGATGTTACCATTCTGCCCCCAGCTGTCTGCCAAATCCTCTGCTAATTACTACTACCACCAAATATAGTAGAGGAAGAAATAACGTGAGCTGATTCTTTATCCCTAATAAAACTCTGTCAGCTGAGCTTTAAACTCAACTCGGTAGCCTATGAAGTATGGCTATAAGCTGGCACCACTCTCTTCTGCCATACTTAGAAAGTAATTTCTTACCTAAGGATGAGGCCTGAATCTTCAGAGCATTGCTATGTAGTATCAAATTTAAACCTGGTAACAGTAAGTAAAGTTACTCAGTGGACAGTGTCTTACATTTGTATGTTTTTTTCTCATTAAACTGATGTGGTCAAATATAATCAGTTTCCATTCCATGAAGCAATATTGAGATTGCACGGATAGTTATCTCTGAAAAAAGATTCTGGGACAAATTCACTGCTGCCATAAACATGCATGCAGTTTCTGAAAGCAATTCTCTTTGCTCTTAGTGCTTGTGGATGCTGGAGGAAGAATCTCAGCAAGGCTGGTTTCTCAAAGCTCCATTGTAAGTGACCACATTGCATGTTAATTTACAGTTTGGGACTCGTACTCTCAGCAATTCAGAGCTTGAAAAGAAAATATTTTTCTCCTTGCTTTTGATTTTCCTTGCTTAAAGATAGCTAGTTTGCCTTCATTGTCTGCTTATTGACTGCTTTTAAGATACTTCTGTATCTAGTGTTTTACTAACTGTGAAAAGAGTAACCAAAGTGACATTGTAGTACCTTTTATTTTGTCCTTTCCTTTCTTTTGATTTTGATCTTTCGCTGTAAATGTAGCAGCCATAACAAAATTTACACTGTAACTTGATCTGGATAGTGCGTTTCAGAAGATAATTACTGTCAGATGTAGAGAACCACAGTTTCTTATTTTAATAAGCAGTATTAACTGCCTGATGTGGTTCAGTTGCATAGCTTCAGTCTTTTTCAAATTAGAGCATGGTGGCAAAAGAAATACTGTTTTTTACCTTGTTTGATCTAAACAGTCAAAAAATATTGAGTAAAGTTTTGGTTGTTTTTTTTTTTCTTTTCATATAAGCATGCCTTTTTTCCCTCAGTGTCTTATTTTCCATTATATGCCTAGTTTTTGGAACTCCAGTTAACGAAAGTGTTTAAATGTGTGCTTAAATCTTAGTGGGTAGACTCATACCCTTCTAGTTAAGTGAACACTTAAATGATTTTCTGATTGCGGGTCCCTTGTGCTCTCAGCCCATTTCCTGAGATAAGCATTTTATATCTAGGACATAGACTGTTCTAAGACCTAGTGTTTAGCTGTGTTTAATGCTCATTCTTCCTGAAGGTTGTTGTTTTGCATCAGTTCTTTCACTGAACTCAGTAAGTGAAATTCTTTGATAGTAGTGATGCTGGAATTTCACTTGCTGGCGGAGAATTCCAACCTTGTTTGCTCAGACTGAAAACACCTTGGAGATGTAAGTCGTCTTTCACTTTGAGGATCTGCAGTTCCTAATGCCATATCTTTGTATCACTTGGGCTTCTTGGCGGCACGCAAAAATTGCAGTTGTCATACAACTAGTATCGGTAACAACAACGTTATCTGTACAGTCTCAGCTGATACTCAATGCTGAAAATAACTTATCTAACTCAATAGCCATACTACAATTCTATTTAAAATGGAAAATATAAGAAAACAAGATTGACCGTGGCATTTAATTTTCCTTCCATAGAGCAAGATGATGTCTCTGAAAGTGGATTTTATATTCAGTAAAATATATTCCTGAGGAATATTGTGATAATAAACAGATTTTAAATGAAAAAGAACTGCATAATGTTATTTAATGGCATTCTGATATTAATGTATATATATAGGCTAGTGCATCAATCACAAGAATTTTTAGTTTTGTCTATGACCTTTATCTGGTGAATAGAGACAAACACGAGCTGTATAGCACTTTAAAGTTGTGTCAATATTAAAACCAAAAGTATCACCTATATGTATACAGAATTTAAATAAAAAATCAAGGAGTAAGACAAGCATCACATTTAGTGGATGGTAGGTCAAAAAGGGGAAAAGCTTGTTTTCCAAAAAGTAACCATCCATCAACTTTATTAATGCATAGCTTTATACTTACAAAGAAGGTCAATTAATTTTAGGCCAGATGCTCTGGTAGTATAAGTTGCAAAATTTCATAGAATCATAGGATCATAGATTCATACATATGTGTGGTAGAATAAGTAATGACAGAGGTACCCCTGATCCTTTTTCTTTTTTCAATAAAAACTCATCACAAAAGCTATTTAAATATTTCAAATTAGCCTCTGAAAAGAGTTAACGGAAAAAGCTATCAAACTGCCAAATGCTGCTGTAGTCCCATTTCACTGTTTTTGTCCATTACTTTCTAGATGTTACACAAATTGCTGTTTCTAAAGAGGGATTATAATTCCTATTCCCTCAAACTGTGACATACAAAAATGAGTTTTTGCTTTCATAGTTCATAATTATCCCTCTGAGAGAGATGATCAAGGGCCAGATACAAAATGCTGCACTAGCATACGAGTTAACATACTATAGGAAAAAAGCTGGACTGTGCCCAAGTGGGAGGGTGATGAAAGGATTACACAAGCCAGTGCATGAAGTGTTTCACACAATATATAGGTATGAATCAAAATCTGACACTCCAAAATTTGTAGCTCTGGCAGATGTTTCAAGAGCACTATACTACAGTGAACAAACACCTAAGAGACCCAGTTGTGAGTCTTTTTGAAATAAATGAGAGGGAAGCAGTGAAGCAAGGCAAATCCTCCATATCCCTCATCTACCCTCCAGGCTACAAATGTCCCAGAGGCCCAAATCTCAGTACATGAAAAGTAACTTTGAAGTTAGGAAAGATCAAACTCATACAAAGAAGTTCCACAAAATAGTAAATGTTATTATTCATATTGAGGTATCCCTTGAGTTTGCCTTGAGAAACAATGAATCAGCTTTCAGCCTTTTGTTTAACAGGGGTGAGAAGGGGCTTCTACTGGTGATATAAAACTTCATTGCAGAAAGATAAAAATGGGAGATTGAAAAGATTTTTGGATCTGACAATGCCTTTTCTGTTTGGTTATATACAAGCATTGTGGACTGATGCATGAAAAAAGACAGTGTTCAGAGCTTTCAGTTACATCAGGTGAGGTTTATTCCAGTGCATTTCAGGCAGCTAAAAAGCAGATATCTAGAGTAAGAGAACCATCTGAGTTCTCTGTATAGTCAGTGCTTAGAGAAAGAGACCCCTTTTGAAGTCATTCCACTTAATACTGAAATAAGAGCATTCAAAAAATAGAATAAATCATCATTACAATGGAAACTCTCTCTTCAGACTGTAGTGACAGACTGGCTGATTATCTTGGACCAGACAGTTATCTTTTAGAGGGCTAAATTTAGATGACAAGATTTATACTGTAAGTTTCACTACTTAGAAATATGAGGCAGTTTTCCGTTAAGAAGACTGGTAGCAAAATCAAATCGGCCCTTGGAATTTCTTCCTCCAGTGTATAAATGAGAAGAAACACTATCAGGGTTAAAATATTAAACTCTGGCCAAGGCCAACATCAATGCCTATAAATGAGTGCTCTTAAGTGCTTTGTATAAGCTGTTTATTTTTGAAACTTAAATCTTTTCCTTTAAAGTAATTGGATGTGGCCCTTCAGTATCTCACAGGAATTGTACTTTAGGTCTCTCAGTTTCCTATTCCCTTTCACAGTCTGACTTCCAGGATTTGTATATTCCTCTCATTTTCTGACCTTGTTACTTACTTAGCACGTTTTTCACAAGCATCCTGTGATACACTTGTCATTTGTCCCTATCAGTAAAAGCAAATTCTTGAAGATAGGTTGTTGTTTCAAACCAATATTATTCTGCTGCTTTGCTTGTCATTCTGAAACTGCTTGTTTTTGATAGCTAACTAAAACATTTCATAGGAACCCTGCAAGAATAGAAGACAGATAAGTTTTGGTAAAATGATACTGGCTGTCACATCTAGGAAAGAGATAGTACAAGAATTATGATTTATGCTTATGTAGACCAGTGTTTCTTGGTTTTTTTGAGGCATTGGGTCAAAATTCCTGACCATGAACACTTGTATGCCAACAAGTGTGAAGACACGTTTTCATTCTTATTAACAGTCTGAACGAAAGAACTGTATTTGACCGAAGTATTAAATGAATATAGAAGAAAATGGTTGACAGAGAGAACAGTTGGATGGATATAAATAGAGCTCTAGTTAGTACTCCATGCACGGTGCATGTGTGTATGTGTGTATGTATGTGTATGCTCTTTCAGATTTTTCTGTGAGAATACAAAAGTAAAACATTTCACAATAATAAACAAAGAATATGATAATGATAATAATGAGATGAGTCAAAAATATGAAAATTCTGATAAAGCATACAAGACTTTTGCCAATAAGAAAGTTATGCTGTGCTATTCCCCAGTTGTCAGAGGAAATGTCAGCACATTTTCAGCATATAGATCTCTGAAAACAGAAATATTTTTATTCTGATCATGCTAATGAACTCGTAGTTGTACCCATCCTTTTATTCTTAATTGGCTAATTTTCCCTAATATAAAGTTTATCCAGATCATTCTCAAACTTCATAACCGGTAATTGTCTTACATGCAAAAGGCAAATATGTTTGATAAGGGGGAGGTGTACTGGATATCAAGTTGGATGATTTTCACTATTCAGTACCCTCCCAAACTGATATCAGTTCTGTTTTCCTCAAAGAACACAGAATGTGTTATATCCCTTTTGCTGAAAAACAACAGACTTAAGTCTTACCCTGAGCAAACATAAAGGAAGTAATTGATTGCAAATGAATTAATCGCTGCTTTCTCTCACGTTTGCAGCACTGGCTGAACCTATTATGAAGATCAGACTTCGAAATCACTGAAAGTTAAGTTGCCAAAAATTTATTTTCTTTTTCCATTGATAAATCTGGCTTAGGCTTTCTTTTCTGAATACCTAGAAGATGCCTACTATTGACAGAATTATTTCCAGAAATAGCAGATGTGAGAAAACTATTATAAAATATTCTTGAAAAGAAACATCTTGTTGATGTGCTCCCATCCTCTCTCTCTCCTTCTGTCAAAAGAATTTAACCTAGTCTATACACGTAAAAAGCACGAGTATTAACTTCAGTGATCTGAGTTTATTTATTCACTAAGTTCATTTAGAAAATTATCTTCTCCGCAAGAAAAAAGCTGCATCACCCAAACCAGTGCCCTTAAACTACTATGATGTTTGAAAATCTCCACTTACCATTACATTATCTTTTGCACAGTTTGGGTCTCTTTAACTGACTAAATATTTCTAGTGGGCCAAAATTATGATTAATTCTATTTTTTCAAGGCTGATTTACTAGGTACTTGTTAACATTCAGAGGTTACTTTTAAATATCAAACTGTAGCCATGAAAAATTCTCCTGTAACATTTGGTTTACTTGACTAGCAACATCATTTACTACTGACATCACCAGTTATGCCATACTGTCACAAGCTCACTTAAAGTTGCTAAGTGAAAAGTTGCAGGAATGATATGAAATAAATATCCAGTTTAGTATAGACCTGGAGAGTGAAGGGGAAGTGTGGGTGGAACTGGTGTCAAACCTGAATAATTCGCTTTTGGACAGGACTGTTTACTTGATCTAGCTTGACAAAAATGTGAATAAGTGCTATTTCAAATCAAAAATATTTTTATGAAAAAGACATGTAGTTATTCAGTAATTGTTACTTTTAATTCAGTCTCAAAATTAGCAGCTATACACCTCTTCTGGTGTCATGAGATGTGAGGAAAACGTTTCTTTCTTGCTTGCTTGAGCTGTCCAGGTGTACTTAAAGTACATGCATTAGCAGATTATATGAGGATTGCCTGTTATTTAAAGTATAAATCTCTATCATCATAAATATTTTCTGAGTATTCTGTGTATTGCCTTATTCTGCAATCTTAAGCAATTCTTCATTAACAAGACAAAAAGCAAAAAAAAAAAAATCTTTAAACTTTCTTTCACTAGGAGAGGATTTTTGTGGTGTTTTTTGTTTGGTTGGTTTTTTGTTTTTTTTTTTTTTTTTTTTTACCATTACACTGTGTAACAATTATGTATAATAGCCACATAATAGTTAATCAGAAGCAATCATTTTAGGATCTTCTTCCAGCATGTTTCAGTCTGACAGCTTTACAAATTAACTATAGTTATGTTAGGATAATAGCGGGGTTTTTCTCTTTCACAAAAGCATGGAAATTCACAGTTGAAGCTGATAGCTTGTCTTTATTATGTTGCTGCATGTCTGTCTAAGGGTGATGTGATACATTAAGTACTCACTTCATCCAATATTTGAGCTCAGCTGATGATTAATCACAAAAAGTGGATTGGTCATTTGGGTTGGGATTGACTAGGATGTGGATGACGTGAATGACTTTCAGGACTTAGAGACTGATTATACATCTTAGGGAAGAACATTTTACTCCTTTGTAGAGTGCTTCCCCTCTTCCTCCTGCTTAGGTTTTCAGCTTCAGGGACTGCCTCCCAATCCAGAGCTGAGCACAATATAGCCTATTTTCAAAGCGGGTGAATGAGATGCTGAGGAAGTAATACATGGTAATAATGACACCATCTATAATAACAACAGTAGCTACACACATTAAGAAAAGAGATCATTAGTCAAATTTGGTTATCTACAACACAGAAATGGAATTAACATTGAATTTATTTGGGTTTGGACTGTTGAAATGGTATTTGAGCTGATTTCCAGTGAAACATCAAACTTGTTCCTAATGATGATGTGTGAGTGAAATGTGGCTTAAAAGTCTCTAAAGATTTTTTTTTCTTTGCACTTTACATTGTTCTTTTAAAAGGGTTACTGGTGCTGTATTTTAGTAACATCGCTGTTCTCAGACTTTGAGGAAATCGGATCTGCAGTATTCCTGAGGCCTAGTCCTGAGAGATAACATCCCTCTATCAAAAATGAGAGAAGGAAAAGGGAAATTAGAATGAAGCTCATCCACAAGCCAAGGTGGCAAAAGATAAAAGAAATCCTCAAGGCTTTCCTGCTTTTAAGAGAACCCCCCCCATAATTAGAAGATACTGATATGTACAAATTTCATGAAGAGGCATTTTGTTTTCTGAAATACAAGTGTAAAGCCAGTAAATAACCAAAGATACAACACTGCAAATGGTCCCAGACTAATTTTCACTCACATTTTGGTGCTTGCTGAAGCAGCCTACTTTATAACCATGTCCCTGACCTAGTCAGGGGTAAGTCAGAGGTAAAAGCCTTTGAAGGCCTTCAGAGAAGGTTTGTGTGTGCTTAACTTTTGGTACCTGAGCTCTTTTATTATCTTTTTCTTCCCAAAAACACCCTACAGCAACTAAATTTCCTTTTGCTATCACGCATACAGCAACCTAACATTGTGCAGTGCCTTGGTCTCTGTCTCACATCTAGCCACATTAGGTTCCCGAAAGGAGGTACCTTCCAGATAAACAGCTTCGGTTTAGTCTGTTAGATGCCCCCTGCTCTGCCTTTTTATTTGTTATAGGCAAAGAATAAAATATTTGTCTGGGATATTAACATTCTTGACCTGACTAATTGGATTTTAACCCACCTTCTCCTTATGCTACAGTAAGCATTCATTATTTCTTCAATATATTACTACATAAAGGACAGTGTTTGAAAAATATGGTTCATAAAAGATGCTGACTTAATAGGACTATAATGCATACAAATTCCAGATATAACTTGAGCAATTCAGTTTCCTAGAAGGAGATTGCGTGCTGTGAAGAATTCATTCCCTTTCATCAGAATAATATTTTATGCTTTATCAATATGTAAGCAAGTAAATATACCTTAACTGGTTTGATGAAATCAGTTTTCTCTGTACAGCTTTTGACTTTGCAGGATAGATGTTTACTAGGAAGGTGAAAGAGGAAAGAGTTTGGTCCAGCAGCCCACTGATTAAGATATTCACCTTGGAGGCAGGTAGTCAAGGTTCAGTCCCTATTGCAAATAATATTTATGCACATGCACAAGCCAGAATACCCTCAGTAAAACCAACTAAGAATGTTCCCAAATCTGCTCTTCAGAAAATCGCACCCAGACTCTTGAAGGAGGTGTTTGAACATAGGGTCTGTACTTTAAACACAATGGGGACGATTTAATGGGTCCTACTGATTTTTAAATGAGCCAATTTTTCCCAGCAGTGCATTTTGTGATAAAGAACAGAACTGATTCAGAGGGTCTCCTAAGAGAGAAGTTATGTATCTTTGAAGTTGGGCAGTGCAAAGCTCAGATTTGGATATCTGATTCTTTTTAAGGGGCTGCTATGCTCTTTGCCATTTTTTTCTGTGATGCAGAAGGTTGTTTGGTTTTTTTTGTCTGGAATTCCAGCAATCTGCTGTGGGCTGTACAGAAATCCTTGACAGTACTTTGGATTGCAAATTTCACTAAATGATAAGTTTGTTCAGGTTGTGGTCTGTGAAGATGAGATGGTGTCTTCCATCTGAAACTAACATCTCACTTCTTTGGCCAATACAAAAAGCACAGTGACAAAATAAATTAAATAGTGCACTTGTAAAAAAATGATACTGTTATCGGTTTAAAAACAAAAGTCTTTCTCTCCCTGAAAGACTGATGAGGTATTTTCACATGCCAGTGGAACCAAGACTTTGCAACAAATATCATAAAAAAGTGAAGACAGACCCACTTGTTTCAAATAGTCAACAGCTTACTAGAATGAAGCTGAAAGCTGAAAGGCAGGTATTCATTTGGGGTGCTGTGCTGGGTTAACCTTGGCTGGCTGCCAGCTGCCCACCCAGCCACTCTCTCTCTCACTCCTCCTCATCAACAGGACAGGGGGAGAAAATAGGATGAAAAAAGCTCGCAGGTTAAGATAAAGACATAGAGAATGCCTGTCAGTTACCATCATGGGTAAAACAGGCTCAACTTGAAAAAATAAATTTAATTTATTGCCAATTAAGGTTGATTTGGGTAGTGAGAAACAAAGATAAAAAGATTAAAACACCACCTTCCCTCCACCCCTTACATTTTCCAGGCTCAACTTCATTCCTTCACTCCAAGCTCCTCTGCTCTCCCTCTGCCATGAGCAGTGCAGCTGGGTGGGGGTTGTGGTCAGTCCATAGCAATCCCTCTTTGTCGCTCCTTCTTCCTCACATTTTTTGCCCTTTCTCAAATATGCTTTCTCAGAGGCACCACCAGCTTGGCTGATGGACTCAGCTGTGTCCTACAGTGGCTCCATTGCAGAGATGGCTGGAACCAGCTGTCCCCAGCAGGGGGCAGCTCCTGACATCTTCCCAGAGACCACCCCTGTAGCCCCCCTGTGCCAACACCTGGGCACCTGCACACAATTCAGATGCAAATAATTAAGCTGAAAGACCCTGGCATAATTGGGGTGGAGCAAGAGTTTGAGTCAGCCTCTCATCACAGTGTCTGAGGCATTCC
>NW_010516158.1:11122-48512 GCF_000687285.1 Phaethon lepturus
GGGCTACCTGTCATGGATCTTTATATGACATTTCTTCTTTGAGCTTTCTTTCTTGCTATTTTTCTGTGTATTACTCTTTTAGTACTTACATAATACAATGGATGTATACGTCAGATAGGGAAATATGAAATTGCTGACATTAATAATATTCTTCATTTCAAGATTAAGAGTGGGAAAGATGTCTTGGCTGTCTTAATTAATTCCCCCAATTCACAGGGAAAATGAAGCGCTTAAATCTGTCTAAAAATCTGTAATGCATGGGGATGTAATCAAAGGAGGTTAAGGGAAAATGTGATTCTTCAGGGATTTCTGTGATCTTTTTATAAACTGTCTTCGATCATTATTTTTAACCTTTCCTTAGAATTTCTAGGTTTTGGGGGATGTGATGAGACTGCATATCCTCAGTCTTTTTGGCTAAATTTATATTACTTGTTTAATACCTACTCTGTCTGAGCATCATTTACTTCCTTGAGATTCTAATTGGAAAAACAATATACTTTAAAATGTGATTTGTTCAAGATGTCTAATGCTTTAATGAAGAAACAATCAATACAAAGTCCAGGTTCAGTTTGGAAATTCTGCTTCCAAGACCAAAAATGCAACTCTCTTTCTGTGGCAACACCATTTCTTACTCTACCAAATTATATTGTTTTATGCTAGTGAGCAAGAAACGATTTTCTGATAGATTTTCAGCCTAGTTTATTTCAGAAACCCAGACAAAGGAACTGAAATGGTGTGTGTGGTGTTTTTTTCAAGAATTTGATAAGTGATGAGGTAATGCACCTTAATAGTAATTACTACTGAAATTGGATTCAAACTGAGTTGAAAATCACCCCTTTTATTCGTGCTACACCTCCCAGTCACTGACAGAAGTGTAAGCATTGAATTGCCTCAGTGGAGCTCTGTGGAAGCTTTGGACTTCCATAGAGGATTCTGCTATGCCATTCTATTTTGCACCTCTGAAATTTCTTAAAGATTTACAACATTTTACTATCTTTCAAATTAAGTAGGACATTATTAATTCAAGCTCAATGTCCCTTCAGAAACATGATGAGACAAATCTTTATTTAGTATATTTTGGCATAACATCCTGATATAACACTGTTGGTTCCCTGGAGCTAAATTAACAGATTTACCAAAACCATTGAGGAAAAATGCATTACCAACAGATAGTGTTCAGCTAATACTCTCTCTTTGTTATGGTCCTGATTCTTGAAAGCCTAACATTTATCTATGATAACATAAAGGTAATGACTTTTGTGTTAAAGAAAACATGAGGTTGTTGCAGTCTGGTACAGCACAACTGATTGCAAGTCCCAGGTATTTCCATACCAACGAGACATCAGTAGAAGTTATTCACTCTTTTTTATTCAAGGGCTCCAGGACATACTTCCAGAGTTAGCATTTTAACTGGCTGTTTTAGCAAAGAAAGCAATATTTGGCTATCACGGACACCTGAACCAGTCTGGCACATCTGGGATCTCTGTGTGGGCATTGGGTACTCCTGTTTTAACTTCTTCAAGGAAATATATAATAGGAAAAAAAAGACCAAAAAAATCTCAGTCAAATAGTTTACTTTCTTTACTTTCCAGATGTTAACTGATGTTTGAAAATAAAAAAGACCTGAGATGTACAAGATTGCATATACCACCACAGAGCAGATGCTTGCACTTAACTGTAATTTTGTCTTTCCAATATGTCATGTCCCTAGCAGCGATTTTGCTGTTCCCAATGCCCTTGTCATGCCAGTCCCGTGTACAAGCCCTTGTGTAGAGAAAACATGGTTCCCCAGGGTTAGCAGCAGCTGCCAGGCCAGTCAAAGTCAATGGGATCTCCATGGTGGCTCAGTGACAATCCTCCAGTGAGGTGTCAAGCCCCTGCTCTAGACAAGGCAGCCTGTCTGACATGCAGGGCTACAGGCTTCCCCCAGGCAAGTAAAGACATTTATTTAATACAAAATGTAAGCAAAATGGATAGCTACAGCTATCTCCCACTCTTGTCACAATTATAGCTGTACAAGGTTCCTACACTAGGGCCCGAATAACTCCTGCAGGAGGTGATTAATGACAGCTTTGGCTACTGAAATGTACAAGTAGAGTTAAAAATTACATTGCTAATATTGAAATACATATATTTACCTTATAAATGCACATAGGTAGTTTTGTATGTAATGTTACTGGGGTTTTATTTATGCTTATGTGTAAACACGTGCTTTGCAACAATTTTCATATCGTCTCAAAGAAGGTCAATTTGTTCCATTAGGAGACATGATTTTATCTAATTTCTTCTGGCTTTGTCTTTTGGGGGAAAAAATCTAGAAACTTTTTATGTGTGTGCGCATGTGCGTGCGCATGTGTTTTAGCTCCTTTAAGTTAGTTCAGGCGGAAAAGAGAGAATTTTACAAAGCTCCAAGAAGACAAGAGTATAAATGTTCTACCTATTTTGGAAGATATCTTGTAAGTAAATTAGTACCTTTTTCTCTCACTTATGAGGAACATTTCTTTAAACTGTCGCATAATTAAAAAATCCCAGAATTTTCATGTTAGTGTTTTTACCTTGAATTGTATTATGAAGCAGACACTGAATATTACAATAAAGTAAGTTTTTTCAGAATCTACATGTGCTAGTAGAATTTTTCATTCCGTGCTAGTATATAGGATCGGGGTGACTGCAGCTTAACACAGATGGTGCTGTGGCCAGGTTCCTGTAGCCAGGTTTCCTATCAACAACTGAAAATGGAAGACCTCCCTCAGTGCAGGTCTCAAGGGAGCTGTTTGGCATAACACTGTCAATGAGTGCTTAGGGAGTCCTTAATGCATGCATCATTGATTTAAAAGACAGCTATAGCTCCTCTGGAATCATTTGGTTTATCCCCATAAATACACCCTTAGGGACACTAATGCTAGAACAATAGTGTGTAATAGCTGTTCAGTTTTACACTGCTGATACCGTAGTTTAAGGTGTCATTTGATCTTTAGACAAAGATAGTTAGAGGATTATTTTACAGTTCCAGCACAGAATTCAGTAGTAGCCTCCTTTTTGTTAAGGTTAAGCTCTGTATTATCTTAAATCCCAAAAAACCTTAGTGACAAAATCCCACAGTGAAAATGAGATACAATGGACTGGGTTGGGGCAATTTGCTTTGACTGAAGGATTGTCTTTTTCCCCGCCTCTGTCTTCAGATTGTTGAAGGGCTTTTTCTGAGTTCACCCTGTCCTTTGTCCATGTTGTCAGCCAATAATTCTCTCTCTGTTTGTGTCCATATATAACTTGTTTTATTGAGTTTTTTGTTTTTTTGTTTTTTTTTTGCTATGGACTATATACTTTTATTTTAGAGACAGTAAAGATGCCAGATTGCTGTTTCTGAGTATTACATTAACCAAATTTAGAAGTGTAATATGCCATGAAGAACTTAGCTGTAGGAAATCACTGTTGTTTTAGGAAAGACAATTGAGACAAATGAAGTCTCAATTCTTACTGTAAATAATAAAAACTAATGCAGAAGGGTGAAGATAGGTGTCTGACATTCGCCTCTACAAGATGTGGGGAGTTTGTGCAACATTTATGGTCTTTATATCAATAGAAAAGGAAAAACAAAACTTAATGAACACTTATTTGGGCAGACCAAAGGGTATCTTCATCCAACTGATCATGACAATTGAACTTAAATTTCCTTCCCCTTCATGTCTTTTTCTAGTCCCCTTCTTGTCACCTTACATCAATTACAACACATAATGCTTACAATACTATTTTGAAAAAGGGTGTTTTTCTATAACATAGAAAAAGAAAGTAAAGACATGTGTTACAACTCTATGTTCACCAATTACACAAATAATTTTTTCCCTGTTTATCTGTATTAGGAATGAATGTCCAGATCATGTATATATTTAAATGATTATTGTTCCATTAACCACTGAAAAGAAACACTAATAAATACAGAAGAAACCCAAAGGCAATTATTTTTTTATTACCTAAACACATGGCTATTTAAAATAATCCAAAACCACACCTCCTCCCAACCCTCCTCAACTGTCCCAAAAAAGAAAGCATTTTTTTAGCAGTTTCTCCTTAAGGACATAATAGGTGTTACTGCAGTGAGTTGTGATGAAATGAAAGGAAGAGGTTTTGCCTGCACATCTCTGCACTTTCACAGAGTGAAGGATTTGTCCTCCATTGATTTGGTGTGAGCATAAAGTCAGACTGATTAGGTTACAAAGGGAAAACCTTATTCATTTATGCCAGGCAAACACTGTCATATAACCAAGATGTGTTTCAGTCCTTGGTATTCACATCACATAAAGAAAAAATTATACTGATGCTTTGTAATTTAGTTTATAGCAACATGTAATAACCAACCTTTGAAAGCTTTGTTGACTTTGGAGGACAAAAATTAAGGGGATATAATACAGGCTATTAAAATTAGAGCAGGACACAGAACAAGAACTTCTTTGCTGTTTAAGTGTTCTGATGGATCTGAGATTAAAATAAGGAAAAGAAGTTTAAGATTTCTTCTTAAGCTTAGTTGTGCTTTAACTGAAGTGCCAATTTTCTGACACTGAGTCCACTTGCCACACAATGGTAACATTCATATTATTAAGCTCTCTTTCCCCCCAAAACAGGCCAGTCTCACCCAAACTGACCACTGGGAAAGTCTATGGCCATGGCTAACTTCTGCACCTTGCATGGAAGTTGTTTGGGACCGTGCCAGTTGGGCAAGGCAAAAATCATGCCATGGACCCTTATATCAGTTCCTCAGCACTGTTAATCTCACTAGTGTAGACACAGACTACATGTGCAAAGAGGCTCTATATTCTAGCCCATTTGCCGCTGAATTAATGATATATCATGCTCCCATATGATCAACAGCGTGATTTTTTCGCCATGTATACCTCGCTCCCTGAGCCAGTGCAGGAAGGAAAAAGGCACCCTGTGAGCAGTGCTGGGCTGATTTCACAGGAGATCTGCCACTCACAAGAATTAACATGTGCAGTAAGGTCACTATATCACACCAAGACTTCTACTCAGACTTTTCCCCACAAAGTAGTTTTCATGAAGTCAGAAAAATAATGATGTATAAATTTAGATAATTGATGTAATGCTTTATAATTTGGTGAGTGTAGCATTTGCCTACTTTTAATTATCCAGACTGGAAACCAAGTTGGGGAATGAGCTTCCTTTTTTATTTATCATAATAATATCATTGCAAAGTAGCATCTGTTATTGGCTTAAGACGAAAAAGGAAATATGATGCATTGTTTTGAAATTTTTTATTTAAAAATGTTACAAGTAAAAAAACTTCTTTAATGAAGTTATTGGTGTCACAGGGTTATTTCTATATTAGTAAGATCAGATATCTAAATAGGTCTTCTGTTTGATTTTTGTAGAGGACAAATCAAGGAAATAAAAAAGAAAATAAATTTGTAAATAAATGGAAGGAAGAGAACATTAAACTATGGAAAAGTAAAACCTTTAGATTTTTCTAACCCAGGGTTCACCTGCCAGAAATCACATTGACACCAATTACATTATTGATTCAAAATAATGAGATGGATTCTAAATCATCACTAACAAAGTTATGACAATTAATTACTGAGAAGTTGAGAATAATAAGTCGTCTTGCCACCCTCATTATGTTTGGGCTCCCTGAAAATAGAATTCGAGGAGAAAAAACAGTTCATTAAAAGAAATACAAAGTAATATAGTTGCTCTAATCTAGCTTTAACTTTCTAATTAGATTTTTAAAATCTTCACTGTAATGCAATACTTTTCATACATAGGCAGGTGATATTTCCCTGAAAAGCTTTGTAAGTAATATATGCATTATTACAGCAGTGGGACAACAAAAGTACCATAGCTGCCTACTAGAACAAAATAATGAGATTTAAGTGTCACATCAAGGTTATTTAGGTATTGTTGATTAATAATACTGTACTCTTTTTTTTAATACATATACCATTTTCAGCATCTTTTTAAGAATCTGTATACACTTTCTTAAGGCACTATGCATCTAAAAGCAAAACAGGCCATTCTTTTTGCTTTATGCAAAGTGAGTTTTGAAGAGTGTCCTGGTTTCAGCCAGGACAGAGCTGGTTTTCTTCACAGAAGCTCGTGTGAGGCTGTGTTTTGGATTTGGGATGAGAAAATGTTGATAAGGTGCTGATGTTTTGGGTTGTCGCTAAGCAGTCAAGGACAGTCCAGCTTCTCGTGCTGGCCTGTTAGCAAGAAGGCTGGGGGTGCCCGGGGAGCTGGGAGGGGACACAGCTGGGACAGCTGACCCAGGCTGGCCAAAGGGACATTCCCTACCATACGACGTCATGCCCGGTACATAAACTGGAGTTGGCCGGGGGGCGGGAATCGCTGCTCGGGGACGGGCTGTCGATTGCCGGGTGGTGAGCAATTGCTGTATTGGGCATCACTTGTTCTGGTACATTCCTTTGTCGGTACTATTATTGTTGTTATCATTGCTGTTTCCTTCCCTCTTGCTGTCCTATTAACCTGTTTTTTCCCACTTCTCTCCCCTGTTCCACTGGGGGAGGGCGGAGTGAGCGAGCGGCTGCGTGGTGCTTAGTTGCCGGCTGGGGCTAAACCATGACAAAGAGGGAAGAACAAATTTAACCTTGCTGAATCCAGTTCTGCTGATATTATACAAATAAGTCTCTCAGTGAAATCTAAATGGCTCTTTCCATGCTAGGGTAGGCCAGCCAGGATTATAAAAGTAAACATATTAGACATAAAATCAAAACTTTGTTAAAGTTTTAGGTGTATTTTCAGCACCTCTGATTTCCATAAGATGTCATGAACCAGAAGGAAGAAAAGTTTACTGCTATATCATATTAACTATGTATTTGAAGACAAAAATCAGGAATGGAAGAATAATGAAGCCATTTAAAAAAATTATAGAACACTTAAAAAGAATGGCACTTTTTTCCTTCTGTCAGCAGCTTCCAAATATTATTAACCATGTAAAGAAAGTCATATTACAAAATACAGTGACCTGAGAAAATATTTTAGGTAGAATAAGTTTTGATATTTTCTATTAAAATAATGCCAAGATGCCAAACTATTGGGAGAGATATTCTGCCATCAGATTCCCCGTGTAAACAAGTGTAACTGTTGAAGTCCACAGATCAATCCTCTTTTGCATCACTCAAAAGTCTGGGTGTTATTTCTATGCTAGACATTATGGATTTGATCTTAATAGGAATATATATATATACTTTAATTTTGTGATTTTTGTATGCTTGAGTTTCTCTGAGCCAGTTTAGACATGGCAGTAGGTATCTACTAATGTCCTCTTTTTGAAAAGTAATGGCCGATACCACTGGTTCTGGTAGCCATATTTGATATCTTCAAGAAGTATAGTTTTTCGGTACTTCAAGTGTTTTTTAATACCTGAATATCTAGAAGCCGCAGTACTCAGAACTATTAACAACTTTTTGTAATGTAAGTTTAGGTAGAGGTAGCCAGCACATGCTGCTGGCGTGATACAAAGCGGGGAACCAAAGCTTGTTTGGGCCTTTTACTAGAAATATCAGAGGTCCAATGGTAGGTTTGCTTAACCTACTCATTCTAAACGTTGGGTTATCTTCCTTTTGCCAAAAGTATGTCAGATTCTAACGAATTCAGGTTTTTGCTGTCAATATTCATGGTCTGTGTTTCCTGTTGGTATTCCCATTGAAGAAGATTGTCTTTGCTGCATCTGAATTTAGAATACTGAGCACCAACTTCTTCCAATATGCATTACGAACCAAAAAGCTATTCTTACATTCACCTAAGGTGGAGTGATCCTGTGTGGAAATATAATCCTCAATTTCGTTCTGCAAAACTTCGTTCTTACAAGTAGTTCTGCCGGAGAGGAACCTTCTACAAGCCTCATTGCATTTTTCCTGGACTGTCAGATGTAGTGATTTAATTTGTTTCACATTCACATCCATTCTGCTTTCTAACTTGCTCTATTTATTTAAACTACCATTTTTTTTGAATTTACACTCAGAAAAATTCAACATATTCCATACTCCCTCCAAATGCAAGCTGAATTCAACCATAGGAGACCCCTCAATCTTTGCAAAATTTCAAGTACTAATTATATCTGGCTGCTTCATTCTGGGCACACTGTAAATGAGGACAGCTGTCAGAAGCAAGCAAAATTCCATGTACATTTGTGTTTCTTTTATTTTATTATTGCAAAGTATATAATGAGTTTCAGTACAATCCGTACCAATGGATATTGTGAATGTTTGTCTACTTTGAGTTTGGGTTGAGTTATCTTTTACATAAACTTCAGGATCCGTAGGGAGGAAAGAAACATAGAATATATAGAAATTGAATTTATGAAGTGATCCTCAAGAGATATTTAACCTCAGCATCATGTTATCATATAGTTTGTCACTGTTATTAGGCTGCAGGAATTTAAACTTCAAGAAATGTAACAGATGACTAGGTCAGAACATTTGGTATAAAAATTAAAGAGAAAGAAGCAAACAATTGCAATTAATAATTTATCTGTCCTCTCTTTTGGACTTGTGGAATATCCACCAGATTGCAATTTTTCATATTTAAGATAAGGTTTACCTCAAGTTAAATGTGACTGATAGATTTTCTTTCCTGGCTGTTTGAGAATGTGAGAAAGAGTGACAAGGGAAGAAAAAGGAATGGGATAGATGAGATGCAAATATCTCAGGGGGGTAATTTATACCAGACAGTAATTTATATTATTAATTATTTGATTTTTTAATAATTGATGTACAGTAATTTTACCATGGTATTTACCACACAAGTTTAATAGTAATTTCAGCCACTTATGTTACAATTAGCCTCTGAGAAACCTTTGTCTCTGAAAGTCATGCTATCTATACATAGTAGAAAGTAAGTTAAGGAATTCAAAGTGAGTTTCACAACAATCACCTGGAGGAGTCAGGATGCTTAGAGCTATCCAGCAAAAATATTTATCTGAAATAAATCAGGAGACACAAATTGCTAGCCAACAGATATTCCTAAGGCAATCTTTTTGTTGATTTGTCATAAAGAATCTAGGTAGGTGAGGGTGTGTATCAATACCACCTGTGCACCCATCTATGCTTTTTACATATTCTTGTCTCCAGGGGAATTTTTGTATTTCTTTTATGTGACACTCTGCATGTGAGGGTATAGGAAATCCAGGTTCAAGCACCACCAGGGCATGGTAGGACAGCGAAACCCCTGTCTGGTAGGGTATGATGGCCAAGTGGCTGTCACCTAGCAGTTGTGTTGTCCAGAAGCTAGGTCTTTATGAGAAATAAATTAAAACTTTATTGATTCAGAAGGCACAAATTCAGAAGTGTAGGGGTTTTGGCAGTCCGTTTGGCAGACTTAGAGGGACAAATGCATTGTCCTGCTTTATCTAAAATAATCCTTAAACCCAGGAAAAGAAGCTCAGAGCTCCTTCGTTGTCAGTGAGTGCTCTGATCACCAGACTGTACTACAAAGTACATTGTTACCAGTTTTTACGCTGAAGTTTTGAAATTTTAGTCACCCTGGCATGTGTTACGTGCTGTCTAAGAACAAACACAAAATTAATCTACAGAGGAATTTAGTCAGAGAAATACTTATAGAGCCCCATCCACATGCCGATTGCCAAGACTGAATCAGTGGGAGAAATACAGGTCCCTGAATCAGAAATGAAGCACCCCAGTTTTGAGTTAAGATGGTGAAATGGAGAGGTGTCTAATCAAAACTGTGGGCACAGAGATGTTTGAGCGTGTTAGAAAGACAGCCCTGGAGGAGGATCTGAATGTTGAAGGTAAAGCCAGCCTTTATATTGAACTATGCTGAACTTATGTGATTAACCGTTCAGTTGAACGGTATTGTACTGAGGGCATTGTATTAATTAATGATTTTATTATTTTTTTTCTGAGGTTGAATAAAAATGCTACTTGTACTTCTCTGCTAATTAATCCATACCCAAGAGAGATGATCTATTTTAATTGCTTTCCAGAAGACAACGTTTGTTTTTCTTTGCCATACACTTAACAAACAGCCTTTCTACTTTTGTCTCTCTCTTAGGGCACATTCACAAAAAGATAATGCATCTCTACAAATTATTTGGCAGCTGGTGGTAGAATATAATAAGTCCATTAAATTAAGAAACAGCTCACCAATATTTTTTTTTTTTTAAATTACACTATAAAAAGAGGAGTAACTGTTCGTGAAGCAGGGTTTTTGCTCACAAACAATTAAAGGCTCTGAGAACAGTGGCAGTCTGTGTTCAAGGCCTTAAGTGCACACAGAAAAATGGTTCTTTTTAGTTCTGCTTCACAACAGGAAGTCGTTGTTATAGGATAAATGTGCCCAGGGTAAAATGTACTGGATCTCAGCAAAGTGATTTGTGAAGACATAAAGCTACCTTAGACCCAGTGGAAATTTAAGAGATTATTCAGGGCAAGCTGGAGCAGACAGCAGGCAGTGGTTTTGAACAGAAAATATGAGGGGTGTTTCCACTGGAGATGTAGAATTTCTTTCCATAAGGGTACAATTCTGACATCTGTGATGCTTTTGTGCTTTCATGCATCTGAAACAATACTGTGCCAGAAAGCTGCCAGGTTTCCTCCCAAAAAAGGAGAGGAATGCAGGCTAACAAAATAAAATTAAAAACAAAAATTAAAATAGATGTAAATTAATTTAAAATATGTTTCAACACAGTATAATTAGACTTTATTTAGGAAAATACAGTCTGCCCACATAGGTAAGTTCATTGAAATACTTAAATGTTGACAGGACTAGAAATCATGGATTTTCTGAAATGTTTAATGTTTCAGCTTTCAAAAAATGTCTGTATCTTAATTGATATTACTTGGTTTTGCAAGTAATTTTGCAAAAATTTGAAGTTTTAAATGAGCAGCTACAGACCTTATTGAGAACTTGGGTGATAGAAAATGATACAGTTCCTCCAAAAAATGTAAAAAATATGTCAGTAACTTGAGTTACTTGAGTAACTTGAAAATGAGTACAATACAAATTAAATGTATATCCAGAACACTTCAGGACTCTACACTTCAGGGTTTTCTGACCTGTAGTTTTGTTTCAACCCATTATAAAAATACTGTCATCATCTGTCATCACCCTCTCCCCCCACCCAACATGTAATCTCTTTCCAAATTTCACATGTATGGACACTTTAACTGCCTTTGTTAAGGTCTTGTTTTATGATGTCTGTCTCCAATTACAGTGAAGGAATTGAACAATATATTTCTAATAACATCTAATTTAATTAAATTTCTGGTAAACAAAGAGCATAAATCACTAGTTTTGATATTCTTGGGGGAAAAACAAAAAAGGTGGGTGGAGCATATCTGATTCCAGGCATCTTACACCGTTACATAGCTGTTAGATCATTGCCCTGTGCTTGTAATGTTTCATAGCTGATATTGTCCCAAAATACTCCATGTGGAAATGATGTCATATAACAGTTGCATCAGAAAGTAATGAAGGATACTACCCGTATAGTGTATTTATGTTGCTAAAGCTCTTATCTGTCTTTGTATTGCAGAAAGATGCAAACAAAGAGCTGAACAAAGGGAACACTAACACACCTATTTTTGTAACCAGGCAGTTTGAAGACATTATTGGAGGCATCTCCAAAAGTAAAATTAAAGGCTGATGGATCAATGTGGCAAGCAGGTTTTGACCAAGGATTGATGTATGTCTGAGAAGAAAGACAAGAAAATAATTTTGCATGGACAAAGCAGGTGTCTCACCCGAAACTTCTACCAAAGCACAGAACCTCAATCTATTTGAGCACAAAATGCTACAGACCTTCTATATACGTATGGAAGCTTTACTTCTCTTATCATATAGCTTTTAAGAATATCTGAAAAGTAATTAACAGACTTTGTTGACTTATTTTTCTCTCTCTGATCAACTAGAAGCGATGCGTTTCCACATCGGTGACAACCAAACCCTTAAACTGGACTACTTTGAGGCACAGATACAGTTTAGCCTGTCATATGGGGAAAAAAAAGGAAAAAAAACAAATGCATAATAATTTTAGCCTCAACTGTCTTATGGGCTTGTAATTTCCCACCATTCTCTTTTCCTTTTAGAAATTAATTATAGATGCTTAGATAAAAGAAAAGCTAACAGAATCTTTCTCCATTGCAACATTTTTATTGGCAGAAGGAAGAACCAAAGAAATTGGCTTGGATTGTGTACAATTTCAAATAATGGGATGTTGAAAGAATCAGTGGAAATAATCCAAATATAGTCTCCATGAGCTGCTTGTCCCAGGTTTATTTAACCTCTCCCTGTATCCTCCTTTCCTTTATCACATAGCGCTATGGTATTGTGTTTTTGTTTGTACCTTTTGTTGTTAGCTCTGCTAATTCTTTGTAAAATTATTGATTTATCTTTTATAAGCTAGTATCACTGATGTTCATGATAACTCACAAGGAGATGAAGAATGGCAAATATTTAAAGCAAATGTATGCTGAATTTTCAGGGTAAATACCCAGAATTTTTTGCAATCCATTTTTAGAAATTAATGTTATGGATAATAATACTTAAATTCCAGATTGGAAAAGTATTTATGTATGTGTTAAGTTCTTTCAAATTTCCTGGGCGATGCTTTATTCAGGTTGGACTAGTTGTCTTTCTATACTCTTTGGCAATATAGAATAGTTTCCTATTGCATGCACGTGATTACGTGTATCCTATTGCATGTGGTATACTCATACTTAATATGTTTTTTCTTGTATATTGCTCTAGAAAGAGCTCCATTACAAAGACAACTGATCCTCCATGTTGTGTCACTTTCTTTTGTCTCTATTATAAACTTGTATGCTGCACTGTCAGTATCTGAATAGTACAAAAAATATTCCATTTCCCTTAATTTCTAATTTCTAGTGACATTGGGATGATCTGTGGCCTCCCTCTCCCTGCCTTCATGAGTCTAGTCGTGCAAAGAAGCAGTATGGGATGTGGCAATAAGGAAGGAAAAAAACCCCACAACAGAGTAGCTACTCAGTATCCTATTTGGAGGACCTGAGACCTCCCAACTTTACAGAGAATTTAGCTGGCACAGTCCAGCACAGGGCTACTTCCTCAAATTCTACTGTGACTGAAATTCTACTGTGCTTTACTTTCTACTACTTATTTTCAGTCTTTGAAATAATCTCTCTGCTACAAAGAACTGGACAGTTAGTACTTCTCAATGAAACCAGTTGTAAGACTCAAGTGTTCAAAATAATCCCAGGTGTGGGAAATTTCATCAAAGTTATTAATATCCAGGAAATGAATTTTATAACAAAATTAGGAATTAAATTGTGAAAATGGGAAACTGGTTATATTGCAACCTACAAAAAGTCAAATGCCAGAAATGGAATACAACTGAACACAAAATTCTCAGTGCAATTTTTAATTTAACTTTAATAAAATATATTCTGTGGTAACTAAATACCCACAAATTACTGACCCTATATGGAGGAACAAGGAAAGGGAATGCACAGAGCTCTTCTCTCCTCCTCAAACTTCCTTCTACATGGCTTGAGGTATAAAGAAGAAAACATACCTTGATGCTATCTGAATTGGACAGTGCCAGTACATAATCACTCTTCTATACCATAGAGAGTACTATGTCTTTCAGAGACATAGTCTTTATCTCAGTGTCTGGAGATAATGAAGCTCAGGACTACTGGCAATGTATAGTTAGATCAATCTCTGAATGTGTTAATTTGAATATAAAAAGGGATTTGTATTTGTCTGAGTACCTGACTGCTACAGGCAGAAAACAGATTTGGCCATCCTCCTCCCAGTGACGGCATTCTCCTGCCCCTCAGAAGATGTACAATATGTGTGCTAGTCATTTATTCATTACGTTAATAGGCCCATGGTAAATTCGCAGGGAAATAAGAAGACCTGTATGTGTGAGGACTCCTACTACACCCTGAGCTTCTCTTTCTAAGGAGCTAAGAAGTAGAGACAGCAAGGGACTAGCTTTGGGAGCTGATATTACCTTCACATTCATGCTTGTTCTAGGTACTACCTTAAGGCTGGAAGTAGTCTCCTTTGACAGAGCTCTATTTACACTAAGAATTCCTGACAAGTGGACTGCACAGGCAAATTGGGTCCCAAGAGTGCACCAGACTGACTTTGGGTTAGAAATAAGCTCTTGATTAACTTCTTGTACTGACTTCTTCCTTTGTTTACTAACTTAAAGCAAGATTTCCTCTTAGCTCTGCACAGTTTTACTCAGCTTCAATATATTGCTCACTAGCACTGCCGAGTTAACAAATGGGACAATATTAGCATAAAGCATGGGATGACATGCCTGAAAACCAGTAGCAGAGAGCAGAATACTGAAAATGAGCTTCATAATCACGGAGCTGGAAAATTTTCTACTCTGACCACAAGGAAACCTTAGTCTTTGGGGACAAAATAGACATTTTAGGAAATAAAAAACAAAAACAACAACAAAAAACAAACAAACAAACAAACAAACAAACAAAAAAATCCACCTAACAAGCAGACAGTTCAGAACCAGTTAGGAACAGTTTCTGAACTAAAGAGGGCTTAATAAACCCAATATGGAAAGCATTGGTGTGTAAGAACACTATATTCTCCAGGTTCCCTTTATTAATATAAAAGGAAGACCCTTGGACAAAAGGCATATGTTGAGGATACACAGGTTTCTGGGAATGGCAGGGGACTGTTATCACTGATTAGAATCAATTTTGGAGGCAGACAGAACTGTCCACACTTAATCAGGAATTAATACTGTAATGCTCTTCCTAGAAGAGGCTGTGTATCGTTTGACTGCCTCTGAAGCATTGGTATACCCAAAGCAAGCTTCATTTAGAACATATCAGACAACTACCAGTGATAGATAGCTGTTTCAGTAGTTTCACAGTGCAAAGACAAACAACAGAGCCTCATGTATATTAATCCCTTTAGCAAAAGTAATGTTGGCATCGGAAGATGGCACTATCATCAGAAGAAAGGACAGCAAATCCATCAGATGTTTGTAGTGAAGTCAAATTAACAGGGGAGAAAACAGAAGACCTGACAGGTGAAGTATGAAATGGGGAAAAAATGAGATACATCTCTAATGGTATCAAAGATATCAAAATTTAATATCAATTTACTGACAAATGATGTACATGTTTCTTGCAGTGCTTTGTACTTAAGTGGGTACTTCTGGGTCCAAATCATGTTACAAATAAGCACTTATTTTTCAAACACACCATGGGTGTGATCCTGCTTCTAGTGCAGTCAAAAAGATTATGTTTAATGGTTCAAACAAACATGACAGTGTCTCATTTATTTAAGTGCAATAAAGATAGAAACCTAAAATTAAACTATCAGGAGATAATTCAAAACAAGCACAAGAAAATTTATTCCCTCTATATGTAGGCAAAGCAAGGAACTCCCTGTAGGACATTGTATGTGCTGTATGTTTTCAAGACTTCAAAAAGCAGCTGAACAAGTTTGCTGAAGAAAATCCATGACGGATCTCCAAGTACAAGAACATGATCTATGATTTAAGAAATCTTTGAACTGCAGGTGGATGTAACCCAGGATGCTGTTGAGGAAAAGTATTGCTACTTACCTGCTTGGTTCCTAACGTATTCTGCAAGTTTCTGCTATCTGCTATCATCGAAGAATCGTTATTATGTTTGAAAGGCCTTTCACCTGATGTAATGAATCTGGTTTTAAGTTCCTCTACAAGTGAAACCTTCCAAAACATACCAATACCCTAAGACACTATCAATGAAGTCTGTAGTAGACAAAAAAGACATTCCGATTTGTAATAAGGACAGGGATATATCAAGTAATTCACTGAAGTACTAAGGTCTTTCCATAGTTAAGACCATAGCAGTTCACCCTACAAATTAGCTAAGTGTTTTAATACTGATTATACTTGCAACAGCATCAAGCCCCTGCTTGCTAATACTGTAACTAAGGAATACTGTATCATACAGTTAACTGTGGAATACAACAGAGGACAAGAGAAAATCTGGTGGTAAATGCCTGTCAGAGAAAAAAAGAATAAGGGCTTTCCAGGGCAGAGATTAAAATTCTACAGAGATTATTTTGATAGTGCTTCCCAGATGATTATGATAGCAGAGCCTGTGTTTTTTCCTCGGTGATGGGCCAAAAGAAATTCCCTTTTTCCTCTTTTTTTTTCTTCTGCTATAAAGGAAGGAAGCCTTCCTTTGAAAAAAGTCAGTGCTGGTTGATTTTCTGGTGATGTTTAGTGCTTGGAATACCCGAAGGAGGTACTACCTACAAGGTAGTAGCAAGATGACTATAGCATGGAATCTGTTACTGTGCCTGCAACCAAAGAAACACTTGCTATGCTAGTTGTTTCTACCAGTCGAGGCTCCTACTGTTACAGCAGATCTACCATAGTGTGAACATCTAAATTTACTTTCCTCATACTTTGGTAATTGCTATTGTATGTCTGATAAATCTTTTATAATCTGTGAGACTTTGAACTGAGAAACTACAGTTATAGTGAAATACGTAGTTATAGAGTTATAAGAATATACTTAACTGGAATTAATTCTCTAGGTAACTCTGTGTTACTCTGTGACCAGTCATGCATTCTAACCAGACGGCTGCCAGAGCCATATGTCATATCATTTGTATTCATTTTCCTTAATTGATCATAATATTAACTTACAAGTACGTGCTGTAGATGATGCTGAGGGTAGAGTGTCCTGTAACATAAACTGTTGCCCTTCATTGTTGTCCAAGAGGACATGTGGCCTAGAATCACTTGCCTTGGTTTGGTATCCCAGGAAATCTTTATATTGTTTTAAAATGGCAGTTTTTAATCCTTTCTGAAAATGGAACTGCATCCTTCACTTATCTTTGAAAAGTTAATAAGGCAACCAATAGCGCTTATGTTTCGCCTTTCAGTTCAAAACCTTTAGGGCAGTACCAGAATTCAATCTCAGGACTCCTGAGTAATAGCACCATATAGGGCATATAGGGTTTCAGATACTCTCTTCTATCTACACAGCATTTGGTAATTTGATTTGTATTTCTGAGAGGTAGTTTCTTTCTCATTCGTCTGTTTCTTAGCATCACATACAGGCTTCCCACAGCAGTTCTGCATGTTTCAAAACATAAGTAGAAAAGATGTAACTTTATGTGCTCAATAAATTTTATGGGCTGTATATAATTAAGAAGAGAGGAGGCCTTCTGGACTGTTGAAAATGTCCTTGATAATATGAAGGTCACACTACTATTTTTAGGTCTGTTTTTCAGTACTATGAATGCACCAAAGCACTTAACATGGATACTGTAGGGATAGGGTTATAATTTAGGATTTTGGTAACGGAAAAGCATATTCTGTATGGGCTATATCAATATTCCATGTCCTCCTATGGAAGGAATCCTTTGTGACTGTTTTCTGTGGTGAGGCATTCCCTAGCTCTCTATTGGCATGAATAGGTCTGTGGTATAAGGAATGAAATCAAAATGGTATTAAAGAAGTTCTTATAATAACCCTTGTATCTCTGTGTATTGTCTTTATGAATTCATAATCTAACCATAATGATTTCAGGTAGTAATTAAGCTGAGCACATTCTTTTGCTCAGCATTTCATCTGCATTCAACTTTTTTATATTATTAATGAACTTTAGGAGAACGGTTGAATCTGTTTCTAACGCATGAGGTGAACCTAGTTGGTTACTAATAGCAACTGCTTGGGACCATGTAATAATACATCAGAAAAACAGAACAACTAAAAAGGCTAGAGTAAGATATAAGAGAATATGAAAGATGGGGCTGTTTCTGAAGTTTGTTTGTATATATGAAATATAGGCTGGGCTTTTGGTTCCACACATTATAACTACAATACCAGGAATATTCAGACATTGTGTTTGGTTTATATCCATTTTTAATAAAGAATGGAAAGGAGAAAAAAAAAAGAAATCAAGCTGCATATTCTCCTGTCCTGTGAAACAGATGAACGTGATTTCTGCATTTATTTTATTATGGACACAAACAAACCAACAAATTATTTCTTTGAGTCTTAGAAGTGCTACAGATGGTATTGTAATTCCTTAGATATATAATATAGTTTTATACATGACAGACAGTAAATATTGAGTGTCCATACTGCACAATTAATCTTGCTGGTCTGTTCAAATTAAAAGCAGCTCTAGACTCCTCTTCACATCACCCAGATAACCATTTGATTGCAAAAGATAGAAAAGCACATATTCATATAGAGATGGATATAGAATACTAAACCTATGAAGCATACTAGACAGTCTGGTGAGGGGATATTTGTCATATGTCCCTGTCCTGTGAGGTGAAAGATGTGACAGCAGGAAAGAAGGTTCAGTTATGGAACTTCCACACATGATGTGGGAAAAAAAGTGGCTTTGGAAGTATTTTACACTGTGGGAAACATTGTAATGGAGATGCTGGTCATATTACAGCTCTGAACTTGCCCTGGGAGAAAGATGAGTAGCAAAAATCAATGTGATTAAGGAGTAACCTGACAACATCTTGTTTGATCCTTGGGAAGGAAAAGGCCTTTTACATTAGATAAAATGTGCAGATATGGATCTACATAGTAAATTATTTGCTTAGCAAGCAAGAAAAAGTAGTAACCTACTCTGCAGGTGAATTTATTGTTCTGTATCATGTCTTCAACTGTTACTCACATGTCAGAAATATTCTTACGCACTAGTGTATAATTAGTAGAATCAAAATGTAATAAAAACCCCAACCAAAACCCCCACAACTACAGGATTTGCATATTTAATTGAAGCATATATATTTAGTGGGACAATGATTTGATCAGTGGCAGGAGAAAATTAATATTCTATTCAGGATATGTAATGTCACCATGACTTTTAACTGAGAGTTTTTAAAGCAAAGTTGTGGCTGTGGGAATGCCGGTAGTTTACCACCTGAATGATTTAGTTCTGGAAAGAAACTAGTGCTCAAAGACTGTCTTTAGAAAGGATAACTTCACAAATTGCTTTCTTTAATATCTAATTTAGGCTGGGCAGCTTGCCGTTAAGGTAAATGTCTAGAATCCTAGAGATTTTTATGTTATATACTAATTACAGTATACCAATTATTTGATACGCTTATATTTGTGGGGCTGAGCATGTACATGGGACCATGTTGCAACCCAGCACCTTAGGGAGACCCAGGGAGATGTTGATGTGCTCCTTCAGCCTTTCTACCTTTGCCAACAGGCTGAAAGGGACTGATGGGTTGCCCTAAGCATGCTCCTGGTGTGAAGGGCACTTCATCTAGAGAAAGCCCTTGTCACCCAGTAGGACTATTCACACGAATATAAAGAAGAAACTTAATTTTCTCTGTGCAACTCTTTTCCTAGAAAGAAGTTTCTCCAGATCAATATTCATTCAACATATGTTGCATGGATTTAGCAATTCTAATGACTGGTAAGACAGAGTTTTCAAGCTTTGTGGCAACAATTATCATTAGAAATATAAACAAGTATTCACCTGTAAATCATGGTAAAACAGAGAGAAAGAGATGCAGAGGGAGGGTCAGTTCCAAATGGGGGTTTGAATTTGCCTGAAAAGGCCAAACATACCGTCTGGGATGCATGAAGTTTAATCTGATGATCTTGTTTTTCCTTGTTGCTTTTTTTTTTCCTCCCTATGAACTGTGTTTAAATATTTAAGTTGAATATTGGCCAGAATTCAGTCTTCAGTGTGGTTTTACTTTGATAGAACACCTGTATATACACTAAATGGAAAATGATTGACACAGAAAAAAACCCCTCTGCTTATCGCTCTCTAATGTTGTTGTTCTGGGGATGTTTTGTAGAAACAGCTATGTCTTGCAGTCCTTTCTTATCTTTTTTATGCTGCACGTCTAAGCTTTAGTGAAATTTTCCTTCTGTGTCTACAACATGAGACTTCCTTAAAGTATTGCTGAAGTAGTTCTCAGAGCTTCCTGACAGAGATGGGGAAGATGAGGTTATAGCAGCCATGTGCACGTGCATTCTTGATAGATTCTTGCTCATTATTTAGACCAACTTACAGTTCCCACAAGACAGCACACTCAGTTTACTGATTGGAAAATTCCAAATAGTCATACTTGTCACTGAAATATTTGTGTTTAGATGTATATATTTACATGTAAGTATGTATTTTAAAAACATATACATATTTTAATATATGTGATATATTCAAGCACATGAGAGCACATATGCATGTACATACATTTGCATACAACCATATGCAGTAAATAAGAACTGCGAATATGTCATGATTTACATTTCACTTAGGCTCCAATCAGGTTTAAAATATTCTCCTCTTAATGTCATTCCTGACTGGTGCTGTGACAGAGCAGAGAAAGTCAGAGAAGGGTAACAGATAAATTTTACTGAACTAATCAGAAATCTCAGAAAATGTGTGCGTTAAGTTTTGGTTGATGCTTTTTTGTATTATAATTTGTTATCACCACTCAACAAAAGCTACAGTTCTTCTGACTTTTACATCAGCTCTGACCAGTGCTTATTCATGACTTCATAATCTTCCTTGTTCTCTCTTCATTATTTGTTCTCCTCAGTTCATAAAAGGCAAATGTAGCAATACAGAGCTAAGGTCAGCTTAACTTTTAAGGTGCTAGTGCTTACTGGAAGTTACAGCCCAAATCAGGTACCTAGATAGATACACTATGTGGAAAACATGGGAAAAAAGCATTATAACCATTGGGAAAGAGAAAAAAAAATGACCCAACTATAGAGATTAGTCATGAATAAATGTTCAAATAAATGTTCAAATTGATGTTTAAAATCTCTATACCATGTGAAACATTTTCAAAATAAGATATGGATAAAGATCTGTCCAAACAGCTTTGTGGAATGGCTGGTGGGTTTTCAAGTTTCCTCTTATAGAATGTAGGGATCCCAAATCCCCAAAAATGCTATAGAACGTCGTCTGATGGGAAAAAAGCCCCTGGTGACAATGGTCACTATGACTTCTTCTGTGTTCTGGCTGTGTCTCCTGTAGCTGCTGACAGCTTTTCTAAGGACAGTTGGGGTAGAGGAAGACCTACCCTATGACTTGAGGATTCAGAATGAAACATTTGTTGAGTTGCTGATCACCATTATTTTGTAGAAAGTTGCAAACATACTCAGGGAGAAAAATTTTAAATCATTATATACTTTATGATAAAAAAAAAGCTAGTAGACAACCAGTGAGATGACTACATAACAAACTTAAAAAAAATAAAAGGAAATATGTTTTCACATGAAAGCCATAACCATAGGTGACCAAAATATGAACAGGGACGAAAATGGATTTTGCAATATGAGTCAATCACTGGGATTTGAGTCCAAATACAAACTCAATCACAGGAAATCCCTATTGCTTTGGATTGATTGAAGTGGTAGCAGTAGATATATCAGGAAAAAAAATTATTCTTACATTTATGTCCTTTTATGTTCATGTATGAACTTATGATCAGTGAGGATAACCAAGCTGTGACAATAAAGTTCATCACACTTTCTTGCAACACACTGTATTTTTTGCATGACACTGGTCCAGTTGATTGCTAGGTTATCTGATAAATGGCTTGTCTCCATACACAACAAAGGGGCACTGAGGCACAACATCAAGTGGGGAAACCCAGACAAAGAGTCCCAGGCCAGCCCTAGGGAAGCCACCAGCCTGTGGTCAGGAATGGCACCCACCACTGGGAGTAAATGGGAGCAGCTCTCTGCAGCACCTTCAGACTAAGGGGGTTCATAGCCTGGGTCTATAAGATTTACTGTGGGATGCATTTTGGGATTATACAGGACATTATGGGATGTTTAGGGGAGAAACCAAAGGTGGAGACAAGGAGGGAGGGATGAAGATTGTCTGAGGGGGAAGAAGGGTGCAAAAATAGAGAAGTGAAGTGATGAAAGTAGCTGTTTGTGTGTTAGCAGGTTGCTTGTTGGTACACCTGCCTGGCTGTGCCCTGCACCAGATCACCGCTGTCTACCCTGTTTTATCGTTAAATTCCATTTCTAAGTTTCCACTCGGTGAGGGACTCTCTACCCTGTGTGCATGTGTGTGTACAGGGGTCTGAGTACCAGAAACTGGGGTTATACCATGGCCATAGAGACCTGTATGTCTGTGGTGCCAGAACTGGACTGAGTGCCCCGACAGGAGGGGTGACCATGAGTTATTGGGGCCACATGCCTGTGGTGCCAGCAACTAGAGAGACTAGCATGTCTCCTTCTTGTGTGGTTACTCATCAGTGTGTGATCACTAACGAATATCAGACAGAACTTGCCAGTGAGTGGCTTGGAAGCCAGGTGGCAGAGTAACAATTAATTTGGGATGGATGCTGGACAGATCAGAGGGTCTGCGGGCTGGCTGCTGGAAGGACCAGGGGATCCAAGCCTGAGAGACCTCTTTGCATGTATGTGTCCCTGTCTGAAGCAGCTGAAGGTGAGACGATCCAAGGGTCAGTTACTCAGTAGACTGAGTATCTAAAGCCAGTTAGCAGAGGTTTCTGATTACATATATGCATATATTTCCCACTAATGGATCTTCATCAGCAGCAGCCAGAGGGGGGACCAAGACGATGCTGTTGGTGCTGTTCACATTAGCCCAAGTGCTGAGAGTGTCTATGTTGACCATGTTAGCCATGCTCCCCCATGCTCTTTGGGTGTTTGTGTATGAATGCCTATTGTGACTACCTGCTCAGCTCTATTGCTGGCTGGACACTGGGGCATCAGGTTGCAGCAGCCTTGCCTCTGTGATTCTACCAGATTCATCAGCTCTTAACATTAATATTTCATGGAAGCCTTGGGGTAAATAAAAATGTGTAACTATGCCGTGCTTTACTTATTGTATCAAATCTGAAGGAAAATGACAGAGTTCCTGTCATGTTCATATCAGTGCAATCAAAAGTGAGCAAAACCTTTGACACCATTACATTTTATATTCTATTAGATCTCTTCTATCTGAACATCATTTTCAGCTTTACTTGGTATCAGTAAGGGCAAAATGATCTTGTGTGTGCCTTTTTAATACACAGCTCAGTGAGATGGAAGCAGAAAGTGTGACAGGTCAGGTGTATAACTTTCCAGTGTTTCAAATGACAGCAGGCTGGATGTAGGTTATTATGCTTGGCTACCTGGACTATATGAGATGAAATCTGAGAAACAGCCTTGCAGATGTGACCATCTGCTCCCCCATCCGCCCCTCAAGGACAAATGTGCAGGTTTGGCTGATAGTTGAGTCTATAGGGACAAAGACATCTCAGTTCCTCAACTCTGGTATCGACTGATATGCAGGAGTGCTGGCATTCAGGGATGCCAGCTGAAGAAGCAAAAGCCAGAAATAAAAATATATATATAACACACATGAACAGCAAGAGATTCGATAGAATTATGTTCTGAGCCACTCCCATCTAGCCATGTAGAAACCCCTCATATGAGTAAGCATTCAAAGAATTCATATCACATGTAGGTGGACTACGTGTATGCAGGCTCCCCAAGTGAGAGAGAATGTCCCTGTCATGATGGAGATGAGTAGAGAATGCTCAAGGACTCAGTGAGTAAGTTGTTATGACCATAAGACAGTGGAAGGTTATAAAGTTTATTAATATTCACTTATTAGGTACATAATAACTAATTAACTTAGGCAGAATTGTGTGGTGGTCTGTGTACTTAACTAGGGGATCCAAAAGAACCATGACACAAGATTGAAAACAAAGGATCATAAACTAGCTTAGTTTTAAAGAGGACATCAAAGAGTTCTACCTCAAGGTTAAGATGAATGAGCAGTAGAAGTGTCATCCAGCACCAAGGGACAAATGTATAACATACAGAAGACAGGCTGCTTTATCTACCCAGTCTTTTGCTCCTTCCCAAATGTTAATGTTTGCTGGAGGACTGATTCTCACTTTTGAAAATTTTAATGAGCTAATTCCCCTATGAGAGAGGGAGGGAGGGCATTTATTTTAATTAAACATCCTATACACTGAGACTATAAGATCACAAGCAACCAGATGCTCTGTTCATTCCAATTAATGATGCTTTGGGATTTCTGATATACAGAAAGGACCTTGAATAGATCATGCTTAATTATATACTTATATTGCTCATAGTAAACAAGAATGAAGAGAGTGGTCCAGAGACATTAACAGTTACTGAGAGTATCATGTGTCTCTGTACAGTTTATTAACAAGAGAGGTAGGGATTGACAGTGCTCCTGGAAGTTCATTGCTATCAATCTGACATTTAAAGATTATGGCAAGTGTTGAGAAGTTATTCTTATTTTCAATGAATAGTTCCTCCTTTGTTTCATAGTGTCTGCAAGAACAATAAAATTGCCTTGATAAACAAGGAGCAACAAGATGTTAGAATACGTGTATTCATAATTAATTGTGAAATATGCTTAAGAAAACAACTTTGTGAAATAGATTGTATTAGTCATTATAACTTCAAGAAGTAATTTCTATATACTATAATCTGGGACAGCCTTCTGTAATACATCCAAATAATTTTGAATTTTAATTATCAGAGGAATTTAGTGATGCATGTTCTAATGATTGACACCATGTCTATTATATTGCCTGAGACCCTCATTTATTTTTTCACAGTAAGAACTACCGTCCGGCTATTTTATGGCACAGCCACCATTTGTGGCTGAGCATGAAAAAATGCATGACCATTTTTTCAGCTATCCAGAAAAGCAGATAAAAGTCACTCAAGACCATCATCCATTGTATTCCTTCATATTTAATGACCACAATCAGCCACTCACCTGTTAACAGTCAGAAACTCTTCACAATGAAATACATATTGACATTTTGAGGAAGTGATAGCAGAAAGAATAAAGAAGGTAAACCAACATTAACATGTAAAATTTTTCCAACCTGTTGCCAGGTAATCCTTAGAGAACACTGAAGAACACTGACTGGCAAGATGCAACTCACTCATTTTGTGATACATATCAGACAAAAATATGTTTGGCTAAATTTCTTTATATGCATCATCTGCCTATATTGATGTAGATATAGTATACTGTTTTTATTGATCTGAAGGTAGCAAAATTACAACTCAAGAAGATTAAAATTATTTTGTTGTCACAACTATTGTCAGCTGAAGTCTGGATTTCTATCCAGTAGAAAAGCACAATTCTGTTGTCATTTTCCTTATCCCACATTTTGATTTATGATTAGAATCCTTTCTTCTCATAGATATAACCTTAAGTTATTACTTATCTTCCTTAAGATGAGTAATACCCTACTAAAAAAATGAGCCTGTAAAGAATTAGTTGATTTGAATGTGATCAAGATTACTAATATTTCTTAAGAAAACTTCATTTATAATCTGGCCATTTCAAATATATTTGGTTTGCAGATCATTCTATGAATCCTATTTCTTTTTTTTCCCTTAAGGTAATCCTTTTTTTCTCTTGTTGTTTTGAAAGACTTGAATGAGGAAAACGTAATGTGGATTTTTCAGTTTCTATATTCATTGCCCAATCCCTGTAACAGAAGCACTTCAACCAAATTTTAAGTGTGCTTTTTTGAAACTCTATTGTTTTGGAAGGATGGTATTTTTTTACTTTACAAAATTCATTCTATTGAAAATAAGTTCTGTTACATTTTCAATTTTTTCAGTAAAAGTCTGAAATACATAACCCTTACAATCACATTTCTACAAGTGCTTATGTTAAGTGTCAGTTTTCTTCAAAAAAGGAAACTTGTTGATAGAGTTTTTCCTAATCAAACGAAACTCTGGTGAAGCAAGGGCTTGAATGATGTTCAGACTCCATGACTTGCTTTCACTTTATTGCTACAGTCTATAATGAAGTAAATACGTTTAACTGAGACAACAATTTTCATCTGTTTTTTACCATCCAACCAGTTGTATTTCAGGAAAATGTCCAATTTGATGTACAGTTATTTGTGATATTCTTCTATGGATTTTTCTATTTCTTATTATTTTTTGAACTTTATCAGAAGTATGACAATATTGTTAAATTAAGTCAGATTGTTATAAGGTTGGGGTTTTTTTTTGGCTGTTCTAAGATAGGTTCAAGTTTGGTTGCTGAGTAGTTGATAGAGATTATTTGCTTTATGAGAATGATAGGATGCTAAAATATAATTTGAAAATAAATGTACTTAATTCAAAACATTAGAGCTACAGGAAAACTGTGAAGCTTTCCAGTTCATACACTGGAATTTCAGTTGTGTGTCAGAAATTAATATAGAAGAACATTCAGTAATATTACGAAGAGTGTACATTATTTGTTCAAGGAAAGCAGATATTCACTGCTTTTTGGATTTGTACCCAAATGCTTTGGATTGCAAGAATTTTTGATAGGAATATATATATAACTTAAGGAATAAAGTCATATAACTTTTATTTGCAGTGCAGAAACAAGCAAGAAGCAAAATGATGTCTTCAAATCAAGAATATAAATATATATTGTTGAAGATGACCAGTTTCTTAGCCTAAGAAATCCTACAACATAATTGCAACTTATTTACTTTATTTCATAATGCTGGTCCCAGTGATATAAAAGAATTAAATATAGTTTTGAAAATAGTTTTTAAATGCTTAAAACTTTTACAGGAGAGGATGTTTGCAAACAATCCTGAAATGAACTCCAGCTGATCAAGAAAACAGTATGGAAACATGCAGAGAATTTGGTCTTCCCATGCAAAAGCCAGATTTGGGTTTTATTATTCTATTTTAGAAGCATAATCATAGCTTGTTTGGATCTTTGTTACCAATGTAATTGCTTCAGGGAGAACAGAATTGCCTGGTGTCAGTACCAGGCAGGTAAGGTGTGAAAACAACAGGTAACAAAGTGGGCTGAAGTCCACCTTGAGTGTCTACCAAGAAAGAAGAGGGGATAAAAGAGGAGGGAAGGGTTTATGCTCTACATTTCTTTCTGTTGTAAACTCTGTTTAGGATGACATGGTCTTAGCATTGTCATGTGAGAGGATGGGCTGTGCTACTCCTGGCACTGCACAGGACACCTCCTTTGAGACCAGCATAAGAAAAAATGCCTGTTGCAATCTGTCTTCTTCCACTGTTTTCAAACAGGGACCTCCAGAGATCACTCCACGCATGTTGTGGTAGGTTGACCTTGGTTGGGTGCCACATGCCACCAAGCTGCTCTATCACTTCCCTACTCAGCAGGATGGGGGGGAAGAAAATAATATGGAAAAAACCCCAAAACTTGTGGGTCAAGAAAAAGGCAGCTTAACAAAGCAAAAGCAAATGGAATGGTCATGCATGGAAACAAAGGAAAACAAAATATTTATTCTCTACTTCCCATCAGCTGGCAATGTCCAGCCACTTCCTGTGAAGCAGGGCTTTGGAACATGTAGTACCACTGGCTCCAGAAGACAAATGTTGCAAAAAAACAAATGGCCCCCTCTGTCCCCTTTCTCTTAGTTTTTATTACTAAGCTGACATCATATGGTATGAAATATCCCTTTGGTCAGTTTAAATCAAATGTCCTGACTATGACCCCTTCTAAGATCTTGCCCACCCCCAGCCTACTGGGTGAGGGAGGGGAATGTTGGAGGGACAGCCTGGATGCTGTGCTGCTCTGCCCAGCAGTAGCCAAAAGACTGGTGTGTTATCAACACCGTTCTGGCTACCAGTACAAAGCACAGCACTATGAGGGCTGCTGTGGGGAAAATTAACGCCGTCTCAGCCAGACCCAGCACACGTGTGTTTGAGTGTTACAGAGAGTGAAAGATGCAAAGCTGGCCTTGAGAGCATGAGAGAAACTGCATTTTGACTGGCAGCATAGGTATACCTGGAACACATGCAGAGAGCAGTGGCTAGACAACTTTTGGACCTACAGCCTTTCCCAGTCATCTGAAAAACTTCATAGCAGCTCATGCTACAATGCTCAAGTGATAATGAAAACATGACTTAACTGTATTGCTTAAGAATGGGATATCTTTTCTTGGATATTTATCTTTTTTCTATCTTTACGTATGACATGTAGGATTCATGCTATATATGGAATAAAGAAGACAGCTAATAATGAGTATCTCCCATAATATTCTTGAAGTCTAGTTTTGTCACTTCTTTCTATTTTTCTTTTTTTTTCTTTTTAAACAGAATATGTATCAATTTAGGAGTCTACTTTTTGGAAACATTGCAATAGATTTGACAAAAACGTTAGTGATTTGAAATAATCTGTATTCGTAACATGGTTTATGGAGAAATATGAAAATGTTTCACTAAAATAAAATCAAAAAGGACTCTGGTTCTGAAAGTTTTGTCAGATTTTGTGTGTGTGTGTGTGTGTTCAGTTTTGGTAATGCTATTCTGCTTTTTGAGTATTAGGTGTTTTTTTAAATAATCATGGAATAATTAATCTCCCTTTCTTCTTGTATCCTTGCCATTCCAGAAACTATAGTAATAATTCATTTCAAAGATAGACGGATATTTTGGTTTTCAGTACTGCTGCAGGGCTTGTAGGTACTTTGGAAGGATATCTCTTCACTTAATTTGCTCAGTGAGAATGTGATTTAAGGATGAAGAAGTTAGTTTTTCAATCACTTATAACTGAAAGGTCATTCAATTAACACCACATTATACCTGTTAACTGTCAGTATAAAACTGACATCATTACCTGACATGCACATTGAAGGATAGATACTATAAGCATATTCTCTGTTCCATTAGAAGCACACACAGCTAGATTATAAGTTTTCACTGCTCTTGCAGATCTCCACAATTTAAGGAGTAGAACAATGAAATGAGCAGAGACTACAACATCACTACTCTTTGCTAATACCTGCTGTGTTCTTCTCTTTTAAAAGGTTCAAGGCAAGAATAACACCTTCTTATTCATATTTTTCTGCTATCTACACAAAGATATACCTTATTGCTTAGGAATGATATTCTCCAGGGTTTTAATGTTAGTTAGGCATCTCAGTATAGTTAGAAAATTATTCCCAGTTCAAAAACATATTTTGCAGCCCTTTCTACAGAATGAAAACAGAGGGAGGCTTTACTTTAAACTTAACGTAGCATGAGTTGAATTGTTTTCTATGATCACACCTGTTAGCCTTGTTCAACCTTACTGAAGGAAAGGACCACGGTAGTTATTTAATAATGCCTACTTATCAGTATTTATTCTTGATATAATTTTATAGGGTAAACCATATCCTCTTTCATTTACCTATTAATGTGTAATTCTAAGGTTTATGCTTAGTACCTTTTTACTAATAATAAACCAAACCACACAGTGGTCAAACTTACAATAATTTCAGTATGAATTGTGTTTAGACAAGGAATACAACCTGCTCTTAGAAACACAAAAGTGTAAATTCACTCACAAACAATCTTATGAAGTTCAAAGAAGGCAATTTTGTGAATGCTGGTACTCAACTGTATTCTCATATGGTTGAATATTATATTAGGACCACAGCTAGGACCACAAATCTTTTATATTTCATAGTGTTTAGCATCTCAGAAAGTATTTGAATTTTTAGCTATTTCTCCTCAGTTTAATCAATGTGGAGCTCTCCTGAGAAAAATAATTTATTAAATTCATTAAATAACAAGTCTTAGTTCACTGATTTTTTTTCGTAAATACATACTTCAGCTTTTTTCCTAGCACATTTCACTGACAGTGTTGTACAGCTATATGTCAAAACTTCAATTAAGAAATTCAATTAAGAATTAAGAAAACAGAAGTCCAATAGACTGAAAACATCTATATTAAGCTTCCATTTGTCTCTATCTTGAAGAACATATGTTCTCCTGGGTTAGCTCTACTTTTGAATCCACAAAGATGAGAGATGATTTCATTGTGGTATTTGGAGTTTGTGCTGCTGGGCTGTGTTAAACCAGAGACATTTTAATGAGTCCCCACTACTGTGGAGAGAATATTTGTGGATTTTCTTTTCCATATCTAAATATGGAAATATCTAATGTATTTCCATATCTAAATATCTAATGTATTTCTTCTTTATAATTGTTCTTTATATTTTACTTGTAGTTTAACTTATCACAGCAGTGGGTCAGTGAAAGGCAAACACAAATAATTCTCTATTGCTCCCATCTTATATTGTAGTTCATACAGCAGTCAGACATTATCTCTGTCCTAAAATGTTTAGTTATTGCAATAGCATATTTTGGCTTTTGTGTTACATAACGTATTAACTTCTGCTAATTTGACTCTTTTGCCATTTCTATTTTTTTGAAAGCTGAAAAAAAAAAAGAAATAAGCCAAAAAAATAGAGTACAGTCACTGGTTTCCAACTGGTTGATGTTTGCTTTTCAGAGGCAAACAAAAAAAGGGACAAAACTCTGGAATTATGCTCCCAGATAGCCTTACTTTTGATTAATTACCTGCTATATTTGCCACTTTATATCACTTGTATGATATATCACCTCTTATGTATTGGGCTGCAGTGAATATTCAGTCTATCTATTTATAAGAATGTGCATTGTCTTAATTAGCATGTATGTGCATTTTGTAATTTTTTTTTTTTTTTTTTTAATACTGAGTTGGGGGGGCTGTCTGCCTTGTTTTTACTGTTCACCATCTTTCTCTGTTCCTCATTCACTTTAGATGATCTTTCATTCTCTCATTGTATCTGTTCTTCCCTACCCTACTCCATGCTTGTTCGTAAGTTCATTGGCATTGATCCTTGGGTGCAGACTTCAGAATTTGGAGGCTCTGCTGCTCCTCTTTCCTAGCTGAGGAATCTCTGTTCTCTTTTGAATTAGGTGTTTAAGAGTGACAGGACAGAAAGGTGAAAGACTCTTGCAGGAAGAAGTTCCACCCTTGTGAGAGGAGTGGGACTTTTCAAATACATTTGACATTAAGAGGTTGGGGGGTAATCAAGAAGAGGGACTTGCTGGTTCCCAGGGAAATCTGATGTTTCTTGACAGTTCTTCCAGCATACTTATTTATCTTTTCCCACTATTTTAATGTAATTTTAAACTTCCAGGTTTGTTTGATACTGTAAGTGGAAATACAAAACAAATTTCTATTTTACTAAAATTCCAGTCTGGCTGGCACAAAAAAATTATTGACAGTTGTCAAGGAACTTATTATCAGGACGCTGCAGTTCATTTCTGAATGCCTTTTAACCCAAACAAATGGCAGCTTCAAAGCCCTTTGAATAATTTTATATTTGAATCTAAGCCCAGATTTTGTCTGTTCCAGTTAACATACCACTGTAAGCTCTAACAAGTACTGATTTTTTCCATTTCAAAATTTGGAATGAAACGGTTATTGAAGTCAAGATCTAAGAAGAGTCTTCAGCTCTGTGTTGCAGTCACCAGGTTTTTGGAATCTGGCTCACAGCCCTTAGTAAGATGTATAAATCCTAAAACAGTGAAGACATAGGTATACTAGAATGAGATCTGCACAAAAGTGCATATTGAACCCCATAGGGACGGTGACTTCTCACTTTTATTCAGACATTCAGTTGGCAGAGCATTCAGGATGTAGGAAATGGCAGTTTAACTCCCTTTGCTTCCTGAAGAGATTCACAACTCGCCTTTCCAAAACTCCCAATCCTGGGCTAAAATGCTTCAGCGAATATAGGAACAGGAGCCACGATGTATATATACAGTGCTCCTTCCTCCCAGGCCTTTCTGTGTTATTCCCACTGGACACCTTTAGAGTTGCTGATTCTGCTATAACAGGGGTAAGGAAAGGTTGTAGTCAGAAAGTTCTGCTCAGTGCGGCAGCCACACGTACATTTGAATCAGGACTGAATCACCTTAATGTAAGAAGACTGGATTTAAATTGATGAGGTTTAAATGAGAATAGTGGGTTTCATTTATTTGCCTTTGATTTTCCACCTTCATGTTTCTTCATTTCAAAGTTTTCTTTCCAGGCAGGAAGATGGAAATCTACCTTTCAAAAATAAGTTCTGACATTTTCAGGTGGTCAAAAGATCTTAGAAGCTGCCTTTTTCAGAGGCAAAAAATAATCCTAAACTAAATCAAATACCATGCGAGAAGTGATAAAAATCTCAAACCTGACTGCAGTGTTTATTTGTTATTTCAAGAGCAGGGAATATCTGTGGAACCAGAACCAGTGTCATCCATTTTACAGTCATTCCTTTAGGATTTGGAGCTATTACATTCATTTTATATGATTTGGTGAATGTCGTGTAATGAATACCTTTTGAATAGTCTCTTTTTGGTAGTCTGCATTAAATATTATTACATTATATACAATTATTGCTGTATTTCTTTTCAATTATAATTTGAAGCTCTTTCTAAAGTTTCAGTAAAAAAAGCTAATTTGTTGTTTGAAATATTTCTATAAATCCAATTTTCTTTAGTGGAAAAGTAATCTGCAATGTAACTAAACCTCTTAAATATGGTCCTTTAAATACACACATTTTTCTGTAATTTTTTCCTTTTTCATAAGATGCAATTTTTCTACCTGACATAATATATGGTGATTTTCCCCAAGTGAGAAATTTTTACTTTTCTATAGACCCTTAATTTATTTGTTTCCTTCTAAGATTATTTTATAGCCACATTGTGTGTTTTGCTTACATAAGGTGAAATTTACCTCACTTAGCTTTTCCTGTCCAAAATTTAAGCTTTCATCTTTATGAGTGAAATGCAACTCGCTTGTTAAGATATGTCTGAAAAAGAATGAAAAGTATGTCCCCATCCCTTGGTTTATTTCAGAGAATATAGGCAACGGTCTTAGATTAGAGGCCTAACTTTTAAACAAGTGTAATTTGGTGAGATGAATCCCTTCTCAAGTATAATTGCAACTTCTTGCACTTATTTAAAATATGAACTTGTTTAAAGTTCTTTCAGTGTCTCTAACCGTTATGCGCAAAATAAGTAATTTCAGTCAGTTCTCTCAAACCATTTTACATCTTTTAAAGAAAATTAGAAAGGACTGATACAGTTTTTAGGCTGAATATTTTAACTATGCCATGCTATGAACACTATCTATCCAGTGCTAAAGTACACATCCAAAACCACTGTTGGTCACAGAAGTTTGGTACAGGACACATACTTTTCACTGCTTTATCTATGTATCATGTATTTATGATAAATAACAAGGACAGAAGGAGACAATTTGGGCCCATCCTTTTTTGATTAAAATGTAATTAATCAATGTTGAACTGATCTGCCTCTGATATATATTAAGAGAAGGAAACAGGTGTGAACGAAGCAGTCCCAACAGTTTCACTCTTGCCCACTTGTCATCAGCTCTGGGGGTGAGACAAGTTTTATGCCTGCTTTTGCAGGACTTGGATTGGTTCTTTCCTGACATTTCTGCCAAACTGACCAATTATTATTATCCAACTGAAATGCAAATGCTTTACACGCCAGGGTAGCTTGAGTTTAGCTCTCCGCAATAATTGCAGAATAAGAATCCTACCTCTTAAAGCTATTAAGAATATATTGCAATGGTTATAAAACTGATTAGTTACACATTTCTGGGAGACACTACTGGGAGTCATCCATTGCAGTTAGTGCTGGAAATAAAAGCCATAAACATTAAGCTAGCTCTGTGAATTCCTTTCAGTGCAATAAGAATTATTTTAATGGAACATTTCTGAAGTGTAAGCTTAGTCTTGATCATTAGTGAGCAGGTTAACCTAAAGGGGAAGATGATGCACTTGATGATGGATGTAATTAATGAAGGATAAATAGCCTGAAAATCTTTGTATGGTGCTTGCTTATATATGTAGTGCCACATACCTGAAAATGAAAACTGATACTAAATCTTTCATATGCTTTTTTTTTTTTAAACTGTAACTTTTGTGTTCAAACTTGTTTACCTGGTTGACTTCATTTAAGGAGGTAAGTCTACCATCCTACCTCATTATACTTCTGTCTTTTAAGGGAACCATAGCTAATGAAAACAGCGTTCTCTCCTTAAGATCATACATTCACTTTTCTCTTCTTGTCATACTGCTAAGATATGTTCTCCTCTGAGACTCTTGTAGCTTGCTAACCTTTAGATCAGTGGTGCTGTAACAAGGTTGTAACTCAGGCTTCCACTTCTTTTCCAGAATGCTTATTCCTACTGACTCAATAACCAAATTTCATATTCCTCTTGAGCTACTGTGCTTTTTCTCCCTCTTGTTTGTGCTTTGGCACTTTCCACAATATTTTCTGACAAGCTAGTAGAGGGAATAACTTCTCTGGGACAGAACAGACTCAGGATACTTTTTCTGTAGCCTGAATTTTTTGGTCTGCTTTGTATGAGAAGCATATGACTTTCAGGACTGGTAATCACCTGTCATGATCTTAGCAACAGAATAGTGATTTTGCATTCCTGAAAATTAATGCATGTATTAATTTGCCAAGATACCAAAGTCAGAGCAAGAATTTCCCTGAGCTGAAGAACAAATTAAACATTCCCTACAGACTCATGTCTTGGGTTTTGTTGGCATCGATGCTTCATTATATCATAATTGGCAGTTGTAGGTTTTTGTGTTAGGTCATATGTTTCCTTTCCCGTGTGAATTGCCTGACATATGAACATTTTCACCCATCTTCTTTTGTAGAAACTTTATTGTCACCGATGTGACTGTCACTTCTATCCAGCTGCCAGATTTGGTTGAAGTGCACCAACAGATTAACATGTTATTAAAAGAATGACTCAAGATTTCACATATATGTAGGACGACTGCATGAATTTTGCTTTCATGAGAAACCAGGCTAAAATTGTCTCACATTTCTATGTAAATTTTAAAATTAATTTAATTTTAAGAAGAAAATTAAAACATTGATATGGTTAATAAAAATAAAATAACCATAAAAGGATCAAGAGTTTTCAGATTAAAAACTGGACATTAATATGGACACTTTTTTATTTGACCTAAATAAGATTTCTTGATTAAAACAGGTGTCCACTTTTTGCCTAGGTACAATCAACCTGTTACGATATTCAGAAATAGCTCCTAGGAATTGTTTTTTAAGAAAACAAACAAAAAAATCCTGTTTCCAGATTTTTACATAAAAATGGTGGCTTGCTATACCACTTGTCTGGTAAAGCTTAAGTTCACAGAAGTAGGCAGCATGGTGAATTATATTTATTTTTCATATTTTAGAACTATCATGTCACAGGAGTGGTCAAGTGTGCAGGTGCAGATTATTAAAAATACAAGATACTTGCGTTATGAATAGGCTAATTAGTTGAGCTGTAGAAAAAAAATAGCACATTACATAATGCAAAAATTTGATGTTCAAAACAGCATGAAACTGGCATTTCTAATGGCAAAATCATACAGGAATAATAAAAAAGAACTATTTTCCCCTCCCCTCTGATTTTCAACAGCACTCTTTTATACAAAGTACCATAGCTGACTCTCCAAAGACAGCCTATATTTAAGTTTCAGTGGAATTCCAGAGGCTTTTTCCTTGTTTTGTGATTAAAATTTGTTGTTGAAGCATTTTCAAAATATTGTAATTAATTTAATTTGTCTACATGAATAGACTAGGTAGTGCAGCCAATTAAGACTCAGTACTTTGGCCCTAGGGCTTCAGTCTGAAACATCGTTTAGACAGGAACTAATGCAATTATGCTTATCTGAATGCTCTGAAGGAGATAGGAAGCAAATGCCAATTTGGTCTCTTTACATGGGCAAAGAGACACTTCTCTAATCATAATCAAAGTGGAAACATTTTCAATAATATATGCAGCCTAATTAAAAGTTCAATTAAAACAACTATAAGGAACTTTACAGATGAACTTTAGAAAAGACTATTTTTGCAAATTAAGTTTAGGACTCTTGAAGAAATGTTATAAAATTATAACATTTATATATAAATCAGTTTTATCTTTTAAGTTCTTTTCTTGCAGCTGTGTTTCTGTTGAAAAGTGATTGTAAAAGGAACACTCTCCTTTTTTATGCTATTGCTTATTTTAGCATGACTGTTTCTAGGCTACCATCTGAAAATATTTTTAGGTGGTTTTTTATGTTCTGTAGCCTATGAAAATATTCTACACTGGCACTAGGTTACACCTTCATTTGTTCTTCCTTCCTGTTAGTATTGACTAACAAACTGTCTAAACCCAATATATTTTTCCAAGATTCTTGGAAACAAGAACAACATGTTATCTTAGATGGGTCTATGCAATGTTAACCCAAGGTACTGTTCTGGATTTTCCAGATTATTTTAGGCACTCATTGTTTTAAATTATAGTGGAGAATTAACACTATACACAATAACTCCAGCATTAGGGAAGGAAAGCAAAACTTGCTTGTTCTGTACTCACCTTAGTTGTCAGATTCCAAAATTTAGTACTGAGGATCACATCAGAAGTATATCATGTCCTTTAAAAATACTGAAATAGGCTGAATTCTCTGAAAGCATGTTTACTTATAGGCACGAAACGCACCCAAATAAGCATGAGAAACATCCAAATATTCAGCCTCGTCCACTCAATATCAGTTTTAGTTCCTGTACTACTTTTGTAGGAGCTCTACTGACCAACAGGTGGTTGAGAACAAATTTGTTTCATCAGAAGAACCTCTTAGCTCAGAAGCAAAGTGAAAAATGGTATATCCAAATTTTTGCTGTTGTGTCAGTCTGGGACTTTGGGAATAATTTCATACATTTTATCATATCATTATCATAGAATATCACATATTCTATGATAAAATTTATCAAATTTTATCAACCAATTTAGTAAATAAACTATAAAGCTAAACTTTTTTCTTGAATATGAAGGGCAGATTACTTTGGGTGATAGTAGGAGGAATGGTAATTCTTGCTGGTTTTCCATCAAATGAAAACGGATTAAAGAGGCTTTACTGTGCTTTGGGTTACCTCTGGATGCCAGCTAGGGAACACTGGCCAAGATACTTTCTTTCATTGTTGTTTTCACTGTGGATTCTACTTTCACTGCCTGCACAATCCTGTTTACTTTGAGCAGAAAGAAACTGCAAAATTTGACTTTAACAGTTCCACTTGCAGAAAGCTCAGTTTAAGACATCCTAGTATTCAGACTGTAGTCAAAAGTGTCATCTCCTACTCTTTCCTGAACTGTCTTCATTCTGTTAGCTTCTTTGAATGGTCTGATAAACTGAAGACATCTAGGAAAGTCATAGATTGGACTAAAACCTCTTCACAGCTTTACTTTCTGCAGGTTTTTTTTATTCAGCTTTTTTCCCCTTGTATCCCCTGCCCCAAGCTTTTTCAGATGGAATGATTTTTTTTGGCTAAATACAGGGCTGTTGATGTTCGATGTTTATTACCTTATCCCTCCAGCCACAGGCCCTACAGTAAAAAGGAACAGTTAAGCAAGTATGGATTTATCAGTTAGGCTAAAAAGGTCATGGTGTAGTGCTGCCAAATAAATAACGGAAGTTCATGGTGACAATATATGGAAGAGATCATGCTGTCAATCTCATGGCCATTTTTGTTGCCCCTGATTTGGGCCAAAGGTGTGTCTACTAGTAACATTTTTTCTTTCCC